>NC_069499.1:1383903613-1383973613 GCF_027579735.1 Bombina bombina
TAAATTTGTTGGCTGTCTCTTCTGGGCAAGAAATTGACAAGTTCTGTGTATAATTAGTAAGTTCTGTATAGAGTAGAATATGTTATAGAAAACAAAGGGTGAGGACATTGCAACTAAGCCCTTTGTGAGATGTAGGAGCCAAGCTCAGACCAGAAGGAGTCAGATAGGTTAATAAACTTACATTCCCCCATGAAGTTTCCATTGAGCGTTGTTATTTTCATGTACTGATGTTTATAATTTGTTGTTGCTGACGTGATTGCCCCACAGGGGATTGTGTTGTTTCTTGTTCATCGTAAATTGGTGAAGATTCATTCCTTTTTTCTAATAAACAATTGGGAAATAAATGACTGTGTACGCAATATAAATGTCTGGTTTCCAGGCTTTTTCTTCTCTTTAAGAAGTCTTGTTTTCTGTTCTTCCAATATATTGGGGGTAATTAAAGTGTCACCCCTAACCCCACTATAAAGGTTATTATTAGATGTATTTTTAATAATATTACATGCCACTGTGCTCTGTCCCATAATACTTCACTTTTGTTTCTTCTCCTATAATCTGAGTGTGATAGTGATTCTCATAAGACGGCTTTGTCAATGGAGATCATGGTATCCTTTCCTAGTCTGTGGATGAATGATCAAAGCTGACAAAAGTGTAGCATCTGTTTTTTCCAAAGGTGGTAAAGTTAAAGGGACAGTAAAGACCTTGAGATTTGTATATACAATGTTTAGTTATGCATAATGAAACAACTTTGCAATATATTTTCATTATATATTTTGCCCCCTTTTCATGTAATTTAGCTGTAAAAATTGAGCAGTTTCTAATACTTGGAATTCACCCTGCTGACTTTTCAATGCTAACTCTGCTACATATCTGTACTTAATTGGCTTTAACTGATAACAATTGCAAATAAATGTACTTTATACTAACTTTATGACTGTGGCTAGCCTTGTTATCTACCGACTAAAGCCCAGATTGTCTCCTCCAAATAAGGCAAATGATGGGTTGATTTTGGCTATTGGTTAAGTTGTTTTAAAAAATTAATATTTTGCTGATATGTTATTCTATAGCAACACAACAGAAATATCTTATAATTACAATGGTTTACTCTCCCTTTAAATTGTAACTGCAACAGCTGTATGATTTATAAAGCCAACCAAAATGGCTGATGCTGACAAAAAATGTTTTCAAACGGTAAAAATAGCAAAAACTTTTTAAAATTTAAATTCTAATTATTCTTTTCTATGGGATGATTGGAATTTAAATTTAAAAAAGTACTTCCTATTGGCTGATTCAAATCAGCCAATAGGGATTGAATGATTTTAAATCTGCCAATTGGAATTAAGTGGTACTCTTATATATTGGGGTTCCGCGCTTCTGGGATTTCAGTGTGTAGTGGCGACCACATGAAGACCAGGGCTCCCCGAATAGAGCTGAAGAACAAAAGATTGAGGAGCGGAAGTGGTGGAAGAGGCCGCGGAAGTCCGCCTCCGCCGCTCTGAAGATGGGCCTCCGGCATCTGGAGTCTGGATTAAGAAGGCCCCGGTGTTGAAGAAGATTGCATAGCGGAGGCATCAGAGTCCCCATCAACTGAGTAACACTTTTGCGGATAGATAGGTTTTTTTGGGGTGTTTTTTTTTATTTTTATTTTTTTTAAATTGTGTTTTTATTGAGGTTATGAAACATACAAAAACAAGGTTACACGATGTACATGTCCAGCATTTTGGTGTGATCGTTAGAAGTCCAACCGATACATTAAAATTTCAACATTTGTTAACATTTTCTTGTGCTTTATCAGCTAATTGGTATAAAATTCCAACAAGACATATTTTGTGCATTATAGATATAGATATAAGATACAACATTTTTGAGCATAAGGACATCTAACTAAATGTAACCAACATATATAATTAAAAGCAAACCTCTTTTATATTTACATTTGGCTATTTCCCATTGTAGTAGACGGCCACTCTTGGACCATAAATGTTAATAGTATGAATAATTGGGACTAGTATTATCAGGTTTAGGGGGATAAGGGATATATATAAACAGATAGAAGCAACTTCCTAAACATTGGCACTAGTAATGGGTGATGTGTACATTTAACGAGGTATCATTGGCATATTTCCGGTAGATTGCACTATTATTTTCTTCTAATGAACTGTGAGTGCATTTGGTGCTTTTTCTAAGGAACTTATTCTATAGTATAAGGGGTGGTGCCATAGCAACTGTTCGCTACCTTATAACTTAATCTTCCGGAATTGGTGCAGCGTCTGGTGGTATGACTATGTATAGGAATTATAATTATTCAGATCATCTGAGAAACAGTATATAAACTGAGCTTCTGTGATAAAACACCTATATAAATATTTCTGGGATGAAGAACATCTATAGGATATATTTTCCATTTGTTTACAAAGTAAACTATGTGAGGGGGAGGAGCGGAGTTAGCAATAAAGTAAAATGATTGTAAGATTTCCATTAAATATGATATCTAAGACTAAATGGGTCTATCAATATTGAGAAAAACTCATGCATTTTATCTGTTGGTCGAAAGTGTTTATGGAAAGCCTTTGAGGTAATTCTAGTACACATGTCACAAGTCTACTAATGGGCTCTAGTCTTGGGGAAGAGAAACTTATTATATATTCAGAATCTGTTATATGTTCTAACTGGATTTATATATACGTATCTTTGCTGACACCTAGTGGGGGGAGTTTGGTAATATAATAAAACATAGCCCTAGATTGAGATCCCCTTTGCATTTCTAGAGTATACTGGTATTGAATACACTAGCTATAGTTTCTATCATGCACTGTTACAAGATATAGAAGAAAACATTGATCCACTTATCAAAAATAAAGAGGTAGAAGGGCCAGCAAGAGAATAGTCATGTACATAAAAATCAAGCATTAGTGGTAGGTACTCATAAATATGTTATAAGGCTGCTTCATCTGTTTCAGATACATTAAGTATAAGGGGTGGTATTATTTTGCTAGGTTGAGAACTTGAAACCTTAGTCATCTATATCAAGTATGACTGCCTCGGCCGCAGGCTGTCCAATAGCGTGCTTATAAGGTTACTAATATATCTTTACGTAGGAGCCATTCCCCTATACATAGATAATTGACTGACATCACAATCTTATGTTATAAATACATTTAACTAAATATCTGATCTAAAGAAGTATACTGGATTTAGATTAATATAACCAGAAATGAACGCAGCCCTGTATGGAGTATTATATAGCTCATATAAGCCTGTTACATAGAACTATAAATTGTGTCTAGCATAACATATGGTGAATGTTCTAAGGGTATGAATAAAAGCAGACCATCTAGGTAGTATAAACAAAAAAAAGAGGATATGATCAGGTTTAAATATCGTACTCACAACAGCATTAGTGTTTTTTAGTGATAATAACAGATATACTATATCAGACCAGCAAGTCGTCATGAAGAGTGTAAGGTATAGACTGTCCAGGTGAGAGGCTATATGCATCAAATGTGAACTGATATGTCTTTACCCCGATGCCATGCCTGCATTGGTTTGATTTAGCAGACAGTCTTACACCTAGAATTGAAGTGTGTCCCCATACAGCATTGTGTCTTCGGTCTCTCATTTTCCCGGTAACAGAGGTCCCTAGGTTACTTAGTTGGTGCATAGAGTTATTAGTCCCATAGTTGATCCGAGCAGCACACCACTGCATCTCGCAAAGTAGGTCTGCAAAGGTCATCTTCGTCTGTGCTAGTTTCCTGGTCAGCTTGACCTGATCATCCCATACATCTCTGCATATATCGGACTTGACGACCGCTATTTTCTTGTTCTCTCTGCAAGGCCCATCCATAGGTCCCATTTAGGATCTGAGGTCCCTTGGGAGGGATTTTTATTTTTAAGAATAGGGTTTGTTATTTTTTATTTTATTTTGTAGGCTAGGTTTTATAAAGTTAGAATTTGTTATTTTGGGGGGTGGGGTTACTTTATTTAGGTGGGGGTTTTTGTAACCTTTTTTTTTTACAAAAGAGCTAAGATCACTTCAGGGCAATGCCCTACAAAAGGCCCTTTTAAGGGCTATTGTAATTTATTTTAGTGTTAGGATTTATTTATTTTTTCTTTTTATTTTATGGATCTTGTAGTTTTTTTATTTTGGATACTGTAGCCTATTTTATTGTAACTTAGCTGTTTTTATTTTTTGTAACAGCTTTTATTTTTCAATTGTGGCAGAAAGCGAACGAGCAACAGCACTACACTTATTGTGGGGGGGAGGCCTATATCTGGTTATGATTGTAAAACCTTTCTTAGCTGGAGTGCTGATGCTTTTAATTTTTTTTAATTTAGGGGGTTAGTTTAGAGGGGGGTTAGGTGCTAGTGTAGTTCTAGTTTGTGTTGGGAGGTAGCAGTTTAGGCCTTAATCTAATAACCACCTCCCATACCTGTATGAGGGTTGATTAGGTGATTATTGTTTGGAAGTATTTTGTAGTCCTTAATCTATTGTTAGTTAGTCTATTTATTTTTTCTTGTTGCGTTTTTTATTTTAAATATGAATATATATTTTAAAATTTATATTCATGTTACAAAAGGCATTAGTGATACAGTTGTTTTATTGCATAACAGGCACGCAGTTGTGTGATACTATAATTATAATGCAATTGTCTTTATAACATAAATATCTATTTTAAAAATTTATTTTTATTTACAATAATAAATGCATCCAGCAAGAATATCTACATTTTAATTTATATATACAATACATAAAGGGATACTAAACCCAACATTTTTCTTTCATGATTCAGATAGAGCATGCAATTGTAAGCAGAATTCTAATTTACTCCTATTATAATTTTTTCTTTGTTCTCTTGCTATCTTTATTTATAAAGCAGAAATGTAAAGCTTAGGAGCCGGCCCAATTTTGGTTGAGAACCTGGGTTATGCTTGCTTATTTGTGGCTAAATATAGCCACCAATAAGCAAGAGCTATCCAGTGTGCTGAACCTAAAATGGGCCGTATTACAGGTTGTGCGGTCCAGCTAAAATGCTTGCGTTGCAGCCTGTACCACCGTGATCTATTCCGCTATCTGAGACCAGTAGTTATGGATTTTGCAAAACAAAAATGTTTTCACAAAACTCATAACTAAAATGTTACAAAGTACACTAACACCCATAAACTACCTATTAACTCCTAAACCGCCACCCTCCCGAATCGCAAACATTATATTACATCTATTAACCCCTAATCTGCCAGCCACCCACATCGCCGACACTAAAATAAACCTATTAACTACTAAACCGCCGCCCACCCACATCGCTACTACTGCAATAAACCTATTAACCCCTAAACCGCAGGCCCCCACATCACCAACACTATAATAAAGTATTAACCCCTAAACCACCAGCCCCCACATCGCAACTAATAAACTAAACCTATTAACCCCTAAACCGCTAGCCCCCCACATCGTAACTAATAAACTAAACCTATTAACCCCTAAACCGCTGGTCCCCCACATTGCAAAACACTAAATTAAACTATTAACCCCTAAACCTAACACCCCCAGGGGGGGAACTACAGGGGTGCAGAGGTCTTGCACCTGGGCACTGTGGTTTCTAGTTAAGCCTCTGAACACCCCCCTAACTTTAAATTAAAAGTTACAATATAACTATATTAAAATAAATAAAAACTTACCTGTGAAATTAAAAAAAATAAGATTAAACTATAAATTAACCTAACATAACTATTCTTATAAAATAAAATAAATTACATGATTAAAAAAACACTACAAAAAAATAAATTACAAATTTAAATAAACCTAATACTACGAAAAAATAAAAAAATCTAACATTAAAAAAAAAACCCGCTAAAATTACGAAAAATATAAAAACAAAAAAGCCCCCCCCCCAAATAAAAACACCCCCTAACCTAACAATAAACTACCAATAGCCCTTAAAATGGCCTTTTGAAGGGCATTGCCCTAAATTAAACAGCTTATTTACATAAAAAAATTACAAAGACCCCCTAAAAGTAACCCCCCACAACCAACCCCCAAAATAAAAAACCTAAGTCTAAAAAAATCTTAAGCTACCTATTGCCCCTAAAGGGGCATTTGGATGGGCATTGCCCTTAAAGGGTCATTCAGCTCTTTTACTGCCCTTAAAAGGGCATTCAGCTCTTTTACTGCCCATCAAAACCCTAATCTAAAACAAAAACCCACCCAAAAAAAATTAAAAAACCTAACACTAACCCCAGGAAATCTATTTACAGTTCCTGAAGTCCGGTCCGGACATCCATCTTCATCCAAGCGGCGAGAAGTCTTCATCCATCGCAGGGGCATCTTCTATCTTCATCCCGGTGGTGCAGAGCTGTGGAGGCACGGAGCATCGGCGGGGGCGGCGCGGACATCCACCGTGGAGGATCCTCTTCATGCGATCACCGCTGTACACTGAAGCTTGAATGCAAGGTACCTGTTTAAAAATGGGGTATCTTGCATTCCTATTTGCTGACATTTTCATATCAGCCAATAGGATGAGAGCTACTGAAATCCTATTGGCTGTTCAAATCTTAGTTTTTTTTTTATTTCACAGGTAAGTTTTTATTTACTTTAAGATAATTATATTGTAACTTTTAATTTAAAGTTAGGGGGGGTGTTAGGTTTAGGGGTTAATTGTTTAATTTAGTCTTTTGCGATGTGGGGGGGCCGGCAGTTTAGGGGTTAATAGGTTTAGTTTATTAGTTATGATATGGGGGCTGGCGGTTTAGGGGTTAATAGGTTTTGTTTATTAGTTGTGATGTGGGAGGCTGGCGGTTTTGGGGTTAATACTTTATTATAGTGTTGGCAATGTTGGGGGCTGGCGGTTTAATGATTAATAGGTTTATTATAGTAGTAGCGATGTGGTGGACGGCAGTTTAGTGGTTAATAGGTTTATTTTAGTGTCGGGGATGTGGGTTGGTGGCGGTTTAGGGGTTAATAGGTAGTTTATGGGTGTTAGTGTATTTTGTAACATTTTAATATTGAGTTTTGTGAAACAATTTTGTTTCGTAAAATCTATAACTACTGGTCTCAGATAGCGGAATGGATCACGGCGGTACAGGCTGGAACGCAAGCATTTTAGCCGGACCGCACAACCTGTAATACGGCGCTATGGAAAATACCGCACTCAAACGTCATTCTTTGAGTGCGGAATGGAGAGTTGCATAAATGGCTAAAATGCTTGCGGTAAAGCTATACCACCGCGACTTGTAATATGCGTTACCATTCGCAATGGTCAATTTTTCAGCGGTATAGCCATACCGCACCATAACGCACCTTTCTCTAACTTTATATATATATATATATATAGTGCTTTTTTTTTTTTAAAGAAAAGGTGCCAGTACTCATTGATTATTGATTGATAAATTCTGCTCAGTAATTAAAAAAAAAAAAAAAAAACAGGGACAACATTACTTACAATGTTTGATGTATTTTGGAGCCCCCTCTTGTGAAAACTAAAGTATTTACATGATGATTACAAATATTACCTCTTATGGGTTGGCAGAGGTGGGGTACTCAGTACCAGTGAGTACCCCCACAAAAAAAACCCCTGTATATATATATATATATCTTATAGACACAGATAAACACACAGATAATGAGCATGCTGCACTTTGTTATGGAACTGAGTATTTATACACTGGCAGTAAGTGCACTGTGCTTTATAATAATGTGAGTTTCTATACACTATTCCCAGATGAGTACTACTCTATATAAATATGCTGTGTTTTTTAATGATCTATACACTAATAGTGAACATGCTGTGCAGTATAATGATGATGAGTATCTATACCCAGATAATGACCACATAGGCATATTTATAGACTGGCTATTTTGGGGCCCCCCAGCACTTGGGGGGCCTTGGTGTCACTGCACCTGCTGCACCAATGGTAGTTCTGCTCCTGATTATGATCATTAATAAAACAACACTGACAATGCCAGACAGTGTTCAGAAATTGTCTGTTGAAAACAAGAGTAAGATTGTGATGAACCACTTAGTCTGCTTTGTGAAGCAGCAGAGTACTCACCACATCCCCTATTTAAAGCCACTAGGTGGCACTACAATTCTCCATTTACACAGCATGTACTTCATTTACCTTACCATACTGCAATTACGAAGTGGTTGGTGTTAAATCAGTAGAAATGTTTATGTAGATCCATATAAAATATTTCAGAAATTAAGCACAACATTTCAAAATATTTGTAAAATACATATTTTATAAACAATTTTAAACATTTGCATCAAATTTGCATTGTTTTTGCAGTCCAGGGAAAACCCCTTGTCTGGGACTAGTGGAACTTTCTAGCACTGTGTATGTGCATGTGTATATATATATATATATATATATATATATATATATATATATATATATATCACACAGAGAAAGTCTGGCACTCTCTTGCAAATAAACAGCTGAGATTAAAAGCAAAAATGGAAGAGTTAGTTACCGCATCTGGCCAAATGGGTCAAGCCCTGGAACCACATCAAGGTTTCTTCCCTCATGGGTCCCTATCCACAGCCAAACACTGCATGATTTCAATCACACAAACTGGAAACCACACAAGGGTGCACAGGCCTTATGTAATCCCCCTAAATCTTCTATTTTTGCTTTTAATCTTAGCTGTGTACTTGCAAGAGAGTGCCAGACTTTAAATGTGTGTGGTGTTAATTAATTTGTTTTATAATTTTCCCTATGGGCTTTGCACACAGACTTGCCTGGGGTTAACTGCCTGTGTCTCTGGAGGCTGTGCAGCTAGCTGTGAGTGCTATTGATCACCCAGGGCTGTGTATTTTGCAGGGCTATAGGATGTGTACCTGGTCCAGTTTTAGAGTGCAGTCTATTTCTATGTTTTGTATGTGTCTTGGGAGATCAAATAAGGCCTGTGCACCCTTGTGTGGTTTCCAGTTTGTGTGATTGAAATCATGCAGTGTTTGGCTGTGGATAGGGACCCAGGAGGAGGGAAGAGACCTTGACATGGGTTCTATTTTTGCTTTTAATCTTAGCTGTATACTTGCAAGAGATATACACACATATACACATACACATACACATACAAATATACACACATATAAACAAACACCTTTAAGTCCTTCCAAGTTTCTTTCAACTCCTTGTCAAATACCATATCACTTAAAAACACTTTTTATACACATGTTTCAGATAGAGCATACAATTTTAAACAACTTTCTTACTTACTTCTATTACCAATTTCTCTTCCTTCTCTTGGTATTTTTTGTTGAAAAGCATGGACGTATGCTTAGGAGCTGGCCCATTTCTGGCGCACTATATGGCAGCAGTTTAGCAAGAATGTGGAAGCGCTATTTCCTGCCATGCAGTGCTCTAGATGCCTACCTAGGTATCTCTTCAGCACAGAATATCCTGGGAACAAAGCAAATTTGATAATAGAAATAAATTGGAAACAAATAAAATAGTATGCACTGTCTAAATCACAAAAGAAAATGTTTGGATTTTATATCCCTTTAAAGTTAAACGGATTGCATGAAACTTTATAAACAACTTACAACTTCCCAATTTACTTCTGTTATCAAATATGCTTCATTCTCTTGGTATGCTTTGTTGAAGTAGAAGCAAAGCACCACTGGGAGTTAGCTGACCACATTGGGTGAGCCAATAAGAAGAGGCATATATGTGCAGCCACAAATCTGCAGCTAGCTCCCAGAAGCACATTGTTGCTATCTTTATTTAAAAGCAGAAATGTAAAGCTTAGGAGCCGGCCCAATTTTTGTTGAGAACCTGGGTTATGCTTGCTTATTGGTGGCTAAATATAGCCACCAATAAGCAAGAGCTATCCAGGGTGCTGAACCTAAAATGGTCCGTATTACAGGTTGTGCGGTCCAGCTAAAATGCATGCGTTACAGCCTGTACCACCGTGATCTATTCCGCTATCTGAGACCAGTAGTTATGGATTTTGCAAAACAAAAATGTTTTCACAAAACTCATAACTAAAATGTTACAAAGTACACTAACACCCATAAACTACCTATTAACCCCTAAACCGCCACCCTCCCGCATCGCAAACATTATATTACATCTATTAACCAGCCACCCACATCGCCGACACTAAAATAAACCTATTAACTACTAAACCGCCGCCCACCCACATTGCTACTACTGCAATAAACCTATTAACTCCTAAACCGCCGGCCCCCACATCACCAACACTATAATAAAGTATTAACCCCTAAACCGCCAGCCCCCACATCACAACTAATAAACTAAACCTATTAACCCCTAAACCGCCAGCCCCCCACATCGTAACTAATAAACTAAACCTATTAACCCCTAAACCGCTGGTCCCCCACATTGCAAAACACTAAATTAAACTATTAACCCCTAAACCTAACACCCCCAGGGGGGAAACTACAGGGGGTGCAGAGGTCTTGCACCTGGGCACTGTGGTTTCTAGTTAAGCCTCTGAACACCCCCCTAACTTTAAATTAAAAGTTACAATATAACTACAGGGAGTGCAGAATTATTAGGCAAATGAGTATTTTGAACACATCATCCTCTTTATGCATGTTGTCTTACTCCAAGCTGTATAGGCTCGAAAGCCTACTACCAATTAAGCATATTAGGTGATGTGCATCTCTGTAATGAGAAGGGGTGTGGTCTAACACCCTATATCAGGTATGCATAATTATTAGGCAACTTCCTTTCCTTTGGCAAAATGGGTCAAAAGAAGGACTTGACAGGCTCAGAAAAGTCAAAAATAGTGAGATATCTTGCAGAGGGATGCAGCACTCTTAAAATTGCAAAGCTTCTGAAGCGTGATCATCGAACAATCAAGCGTTTCATTCAAAATAGTCAACAGGGTCGCAAGAAGCGTGTGGAAAAACCAAGGCGCAAAATAACTGCCCATGAACTGAGAAAAGTCAAGCGTGCAGCTGCCAAGATGCCACTTGCCACCAGTTTGGCCATATATCAGAGCTGCAACATCACTGGAGTGCCCAAAAGCACAAGGTGTGCAATACTCAGAGACATGGCCAAGGTAAGAAAGGCTGAAAGACGACCACCACTGAACAAGACACACAAGCTGAAACGTCAAGACTGGGCCAAGAAATATCTCAAGACTGATTTTTCTAAGGTTTTATGGACTGATGAAATGAGAGTGAGTCTTGATGGGCCAGATGGATGGGCCCGTGGCTGGATTGGTAAAGGGCAGAGAGCTCCAGTCCGACTCAGACGCCAGCAAGGTGGAGGTGGAGTACTGGTTTGGGCTGGTATCATCAAAGATGAGCTTGTGGGGCCTTTTCGGGTTGAGGATGGAGTCAAGCTCAACTCCCAGTCCTACTGCCAGTTTCTGGAAGACACCTTCTTCAAGCAGTGGTACAGGAAGAAGTCTGCATCCTTCAAGAAAAACATGATTTTCATGCAGGACAATGCTCCATCACACGCGTCCAAGTACTCCACAGCGTGGCTGGCAAGAAAGGGTATAAAAGAAGAAAATCTAATGACATGGCCTCCTTGTTCACCTGATCTGAACCCCATTGAGAACCTGTGGTCCATCATCAAATGTGAGATTTACAAGGAGGGAAAACAGTACACCTCTCTGAACAGTGTCTGGGAGGCTGTGGTTGCTGCTGCACGCAATGTTGATGGTGAACAGATCAAAACACTGACAGAATCCATGGATGGCAGGCTTTTGAGTGTCCTTGCAAAGAAAGGTGGCTATATTGGTCACTGATTTGTTTTTGTTTTGTTTTTGAATGTCAGAAATGTATATTTGTGAATGTTGAGATGTTATATTGGTTTCACTGGTAAAAATAAATAATTGAAATGGGTATATATTTGTTTTTTGTTAAGTTGCCTAATAATTATGCACAGTAATAGTCACCTGCACACACAGATATCCCCCTAAAATAGCTATAACTAAAAACAAACTAAAAACTACTTCCAAAACTATTCAGCTTTGATATTAATGAGTTTTTTGGGTTCATTGAGAACATGGTTGTTGTTCAATAATAAAATTAATCCTCAAAAATACAACTTGCCTAATAATTCTGCACTCCCTGTATATTAAAATAAATAAAAACTTACCTGTGAAATTAAAAAAAATAAGATTAAACTATAAATTAACCTAACATAACTATTCTTATAAAATAAAATAAATTACATGATTAAAAAAACACTACAAAAAAATAAATTACAAATTTAAATAAACATAAAAAAAATCTAACATTACAAAAAAACCTGATAAAATTACGAAAAATATAAAAACAAAAAAGCCCCCCCCAAATAAAAACACCCCCTAACCTAACAATAAACTACAAATAGCCCTTAAAATGGCCTTTTGTAGGGCATTGCCCTATGTTAAACAGCTAATTTACATAAAAAAATTACAAAGACCCCCTAAAAGTAACCCCCCACAACCAACCCCCCAAATAAAAAACCTAAGTCTAAAAAAATCTTAAGCTACCTATTGCCCCTAAAGGGGCATTTGGATGGGCATTGCCCTTAAAGGGTCATTCAGCTCTTTTACTGCCCTTAAAAGGGCATTCAGCTCTTTTACTGCTCATCAAAATCCTAATCTAAAACAAAAACCCACCCCAAAAAAATTAAAAAACCTAACACTAACCCCAGGAAATCTATTTACAGTTACTGAAGTCTGGTCCGGACATCCATCTTCATCCAAGTGGCGAGAAGTCTTCATCCATCGCAGGGGCATCTTCTATCTTCATCCCGGTGGCCTTGAGCTGTGGAGGCACGGAGCCATGACAGGGGCGGCGCGGACATCCACCGTGGAGGATCCTCTTCATGCGATCACCGCTGTACACTGAAGCTTGAATGCAAGGTACCTGTTTAAAAATGGGGTATCTTGCATTCCTATTCGCTGACTGTGACGAACCAAGGTTATCCAACCCTGCGCCAGTCACTTATTTGGCACAGAAAGGGTTATCAGCCCCCTTTTCTGTCACCTATAGGTCACAATCTAGCCACACCAGGCAAGCTTGTGATTCAGTTTAGTGGGTGCAAGGGTGAATCCCACTCCCTAGTCTGTACTAGACGTAAGAGAAATGCCCTAAACTCCCTTTTTAATGCCACCCACACTAAACCAACAATCCTATAGCTCAAATACTGTCACAACTTAAAATTTATTAAAGGGGAAATTCTAAGAAAAAACCCAGACTTTACACATTAACTCTAGAAATACAATTTAGCAGAAAATAACCTAAATTATACAGTTCTAATATTCCAGTCTCTTTCAGTAACGTGGTTCAATTATTAGACAAAGGCCAAACTTAATAAAGGAATTATTTATTATGCCAAAAATATTATGCACAATGCATTATTAATAAAAAGTTGTTACAAATAAAATTACACACGCAAACAGTGTTTTAAAATAAAAAGGAGAAAAATAACAGACCTAATACTTCACTAGCTTATGAGTCTGCCCCCAGGGAGATGGGCAAGAAGAAAAGATGTCACTCACGCTGTAGCAAGCAGCCTCCCATGTAGAATGAACATCTTATTGTTAAAAAATAACGGCTAGATTTAGAGTTCTGCGGCCAAAGGGGTGCGTTAGCTACGCTTGCTTTTATTCCTCCGCACCTTTTAAATACCGCTGGTATTTAGAGTTCACAGAAGGGCTGCGTTAGGCTCCAAAAAAGGGAGCGTAGAGCATATTTACCGCCACTGCAACTCTAAATACCAGCGTTGCTTACGGACGCGGCCAGCTTCAAAAACGTGTTCGTGCACGATTCCCCCATAGAAAACAATGGGGCTATTTGAGCTGAAAAAAAACCTAACACCTGCAAAAAAGCAGCGTTAAGCTCCTAACGCAGCCCCATTGTTTCCTATGGGGAAACACTTCCTAAGTCTGCACCTAACACCCTAACATGTACCCCGAGTCTAAACACCCCTAACCTTACGCTTATTAACCCCTAATCTGCCGCCCCCAGCTACACCGCCGCAACCTATGTTATCCCTATGTACCTCTAATCTGCTGCCCATAACACTGCCGACCCCTATGTTATATTTATTAACCCCTAATCTGCCGCCCCCGCTATCGCTGACCCCTGCATATTATTATTAACCCCTAATCTGCCGCTCCGTACACCACCGCAACCTACGTTATCCCTATGTACCCCTAATCTGCTGCCCCTAACACAGCCGACCCCTATATTATATTTATTAACCCCTAATCTGCCGCCCCCAACGTCGCCTCCACCTACCTACAATAATTAACCCCTAATCTGCCGACCGGATCTCACCGCTACTCTAATAAATGTATTAACCCCTAAAGCTAAGTCTAACCCTAACACCCCCCTAAATTAAATATAATTTAAATCTAACGAAATAAATTAACTCTTATTAAATAAATTATTCCTATTTAAAGCTAAATACTTACCTGTAAAATAAACCCTAATATAGCTAAAATATAAATTATAATTATATTGTAGCTATTTTAGGATTAATATTTATTTTACAGGCAACTTTGTAATTTTTTTTTTTTTTAAATACATTTTTATTTGGTTTTTAGAAGTTGAATATAACAATTGGGGTCATGCAGAACCCCTGCTCTGATAAACTTAAACATGAAATGCAAACCAACATGTCCAAAATGTATTAACATATACTAAACACAAAAAAAAGAATAACATTATATAGACTCGTAGTTTACTGTTCAAGACAGACGCAATTGATTTGAGTCAATCAAGACACATATTTCTTAAAAAATGAAAATATTTGAGGCGAAAATAGTTCGCCTATTCGGAACCTTGGTAAGGGCTCTACCACGGGGGGGGGGGGGGGGTTGTTGGGGTAGCCTAGGGCTGAATTTCTAATATAAATATATATAAGGGAGATTAGACTTAACACACTATGGGAGTTAAAGACCAATGTTACCTGTTCTGGATATAATAAATGTCTCACATCTTTCTGTGAGATAAAACGTGCCCATGAGAAACACAACATTTGACTACAGCGTGAGAATCCCGTGACAATGGAGTCCAATTCCCTGTCTTACCCTTCATCTCGCTGCATATAAGAATTTATATTAATTAACCAAAGATTTGCATGTTTGCAGGTTAAACTTCCTTTATGTGGACTCCCTTAGGGCCCTGGCCACTGGCCCAGAAGAGGAAACACATATTAATTACTCAAACAAGTGAAATAATGATACATAAGAAAGTAATGGCGATATATACTGGTCCCCGCTGAGGGCCCCCTCATGCCCCCAGATTGGACTGAGCAAGCTATATAGTTAAAGCAAACAGCGAGATAGAATAACATCAAAGTCACATAGCATTATTAGCAAGAATGTCTTAAAATGGCACTATATCAGTCTCATTGGTTTGACAGTTATTAAGATAAGGAAAGACCCAGGCTGCATTATCAAGGGCTTGATATACCCAGTTTAGGGTACTTGGTCTTAGAAAGTCAGGAGCGTGCACAGTTCATGCAACCTGCTGAGAAGCAAAAACAGACTACTGAGGGTTAAACACATATGAAACTGTTGCACACTCTTAAAAACAGACTACAGAAGGTTAAACACCTATGAAACTGTTGCACACTCTTATAAACTAGTTTAGGTATATATTAGTTTTGCTATCTTCTCTGGTAATTATAGGGTGTATTAGTGTAACAGGTAGTGTACACATTTGATAATATTATCCCTGACAATAATCATAGGTAACATCCTACATACAGGGACATCACTAGTTATTTACTCAAATGACACCACATCATTATTTGCTCAAAATTGGGAGAAATGAAAACAATATGTTTCCCACTTTTGAGCATGGTAAAATATAGTGTGAGCTAAACATCCACAACCTGTTGGCAGCAATCTATATGAAATGGTGTAAAAAAGTGCAATTTCTTCTTCTTCTTCTTCAAAAAAAAAAAAACCCAGCAAAAAAGAACAAACAAACCATGTTGCTCCCAAGCTGATAAAGTCAGAGGCTTTACTGGCGCTTTACAGAAAAAATAAAAAGTTTGCTTTTTATAGCACCTTCCTATTAGGTTAGTTCCTCAAATCAGTTTACCCCACTCCTCTCTTGTGGAACGGGTTCTCATGCTGTTGTGGGGTGTGAAGTAGGGAGAGTGTCTCTGTCCCATGGTTTGTCTCACCTGCATGATCACCTATGTCGCAGGATATCCATAAGAATGGGACCGGCGCCTTCAAAAACAATGTTGGTCTGGGGACCTTGCCACGGAGTGCTTGGATCATTGCAGAGTTCTCGGTAGAAGCCTTTAGGGGAGGTAGCACAGCAGCTGTATCTGCGCTATGTCCCTGTGTCCTGTTGCCGGTTGTTAATTTATAGCGGTGTCCTCCGATAGGGCTCAGAGGTAAGATGGCTAGTAGTATTTTGGGACATCGTTCCGTTCTTATCCTCGACATAGAGCAAGCTGTGACTGTATTCCCGGCAGCAGTGGGTTTAGGCAGCATGGGCAGACACAAGGCTTTGCGCTCCGCCCCAGACTCCGCAATTTATGTGAACTTTTCAGGCTGTATGTCTTCCCTGGAATCTGTGGGGACTTCAGCCTGCAAGTTAGACGGGGCTTCTTCTTCAAGGGCCCATGTATCAGGGAAGCATGGCACAACTAGAGGCTCAGTCAGTGGTTTGGACCTCCGAATAAAGTTCCGATCAGCCAATAGAATGCAAGATCAATCTGATTGGCTGATCGGATCAGCCAATCGGATTGAACTTGATTCTGATTGTCTGATTCCATCAGCCAATCAGAATTTTCTTATCTTAATTCCGATTGGCTGATAGAATCCTATCAGCCAATCGGAATTCGAGGGACGCCATCTTGGATGACGTCCCTTAAAGGAACCGTCATTCGTCGGGAAGTCGTCGGTGAAGATGGATGTTCCGCGTCGGCGGGATGAACATGGATCCGGAAGAAAGAAGATTGAAGATGCCGCTTGATAGAAGACTTCAGCCGGATCATGGACCTCTTCAGCTCCCGCTTGGATGAAGACTTCAGCCGGATCATGGACATCTTCAGCCCCCGCTTGGGCTTGGATCAAGACATCGGAGGCTCTTCTGGATCGATCAGTGAACCCGGCGTGGTGAAGATAAGGTAGGAAGATCTTCAGGGGCTTAGTGTTAGGTTTATTTAAGGGGGGTTTGGGTTAGATTAGGGGTACGTGGGTGGTGGGTTGTAATGTTGGGGGGGGTATTGTATGTTTTTTTTTACAGGCAAAAGAGCTGAATTCTTTGGGGCATGCCCCGCAAAGGGCTCTTTTCAGGGCTGGTAAGGTAAAAGAGCTTTTCTATTTTAATTTTAGAATAGGGTAGGGCATTTTTTTATTTTGGGGGTCTTTGTTATTTTATTAGGGGGCTTAGAGTAGGTGTAATTAGTTTAAAATTGTTGTAATATTTTTCTAATGTTTGTAAATATTTTTTTATTTTTTGTAACAGTTCTTTTTTATTTTTGTACTTTAGTTAGTTTATTTAATTGTATTTATTTGTAGGTATTGTATTTAATTAATTTATTTATAGTGTAGTGTTAGGTTTAATTGTAGATAATTGTAGGTATTTTATTTAATTAATTTATTGATAGTGTAGTGTTAGGTTTAATTGTAACTTAGGTTAGGATTTATTTTACAGGTAATTTTGTAATTATTTTAACTAGGTAGCTATTAAATAGTTATTAACTATTTAATAGCTATTGTACCTGTTTAAAATAAATACAAAGTTGCCTGTAAAATAAATATTAATCCTAAAATAGCTACAATATAATTATTATTTATATTGTAGCTATATTAGGGTTTATTTTACAGGTAAGTATTTAGCTTTAAATAGGAATAATTTATTTAATAAGAGTTAATTTATTTTGTTAGATAAAAATTATATTTAACTTAGGGGGGTGTTAGGGTTAGGGTTAGAATTAGCTTTAGGGGTTAAAAATTTATTAGAGTAGCAGTGAGCTCCTGTCGGCAGATTAGGGGTTGATGCTTGAAGTTAGATGTCGGCGATGTTAGGGATGGCAGATTAGGGGTTAATACTATTTATTATAGGGTTATTGAGGCGGGAGTGAGGCGGATTAGGGGTTAATACATTTATTATAGTAGCGGTGTGGTCCGGTCGGCAGATTAGGGGTTAATAAGTGTAGGTAGGTGGCGGCGACGTTGGGGGCGGCAGATTAGGGGTTAATAAATATTATGTAGGTGTCAGCGGTATTAGGGGCAGCAGATTAGGGGTACATAGGGATAACGTAGGTGGCGGCGGTGTACGGAGCGGCAGATTAGGGGTTAAAAAATTTTAATAGAGTGGCGGCGATGTGGGGGGGCTCGGTTTAGGGGTACATAGGTAGTTTATGGGTGTTAGTGTACTTTAGAGCACAGTAGTTAAGAGTTTTATAAACCGGCGTTAGCCCTGAAAGCTCTTAACTACTGACTTTTTTCTGCGGCTGCAGTTTTGTCGTTAGATTTCTAACGCTCACTTCAGCCAAGACTCTAAATACCGGCGTTAGAAAGATCCCATTGAAAAGATAGGATACGCAAATGGTGTACGGGGATCTGCGGTATGGAAAAGTCGCGGCTGCAAAGTGAGCGTTAGACCCTTTCCTGACTGACTCCAAATACCAGCGGGCGGTAAAAACCAGCGTTAGGAGCCTCTAACGCTGGTTTTGACGGCTACCGCCAAACTCTAAATCTAGGCCTATGATTCTTAAACCCTACTTTTCAGAGATCAGGTTGCTTAACCACACCCTCCTGGGCGGGCTAAGAAACCCCCTTGTCTTTATGACCTTCAATAGACTAATTTCTTGCCTGAGATTATACAATCCAGTATAATTTCTGCTAGGTAAGAAATTTCTATATTTACATATGTAGAACCTTTTAGTTTTATTGGGAGAATCGGTTTGATATCAAATATGCCATAGGTTGTCATATTTACCTTCCTTTAGGTTATAACAGTTTTAACCCACATATTTACATAATATACCAATGTCCTGTCAGTGACCTGGTCAGTTTTTGTAATGAAGGGCCTGTTTTGCATCAGGCATTCTATTGACAGCTTAAGCCATAAACTTTATCCTGTGTATCTCTGTGACTAAGAGCTTCAGTGACTTTATGACCCAATGCATACACACTAACATTTGGTGGCTATTTAGGGAGTTCTGGCACTTCAAAGAAAATACAAACACAATTCTTCTTGAAAACAAATAACTGTTTTGAGTGCAAGCTACACAAAGTTAACTCCTTAGCAGCTGAGTCCTATTTGTGACACCTCCCCCAATAAGAGACGCAAAAGGGGGTGGCTATGAGCCACTCCCGATGCGTATCAAAAGGAGCTTCCCCTTGTGGTGAGAACACCATTGCCAGACAGATTGCACCTAGCAGTTTTGGCAGCAGGATGCCCTCCTTTTAAAAGTGACACACTAGTTGCTCTACCCAACCGATTGAATATATTGCAGGGCCCCTCCCATGCAGCCTCTAGTTTGTTCTGTCTCATGGGCGTGAGTACAAGAACATTATGGACCATCTTGCACACTCCCTCTCTGGCAGTAAACTCCTGCAACTGTTTTTGTGCGAATATGGCATCTCTGGGTTTTGCAGGTACCTCTCCCAATAAGGTTTGCATCTTATCCATGAATAACACATCATCCCCTGTTACAGAGGTGCCTGTGAAACCTAGTGTCTTGCTACCTATGGTGTGCTCTCTAAACATATTGTGTACTGTCAGTTGCTGCTTAACTACCATAGGCTCTTGCCCACCCACTGGAGTAGAATTCCGGTACTCCTGCACTCTGTTATGGTTGGTAGGGGGTGGAATAACTGCCCCCCTCCTCCTCACTGTGCGTTCTAACTGCTGAACCTGCTGAGGACACTGATGCTGCACATCTATCAGTGTATTTGCTGAATGGCACTGTGGGGCTGTGTAAATACACTTCTCTGTACTCTTCCCCCCTGTGCCTGCAGTCTGTGTCAGTCTCTGTCCCCTAGCCTGTGCAGTCTGTTTATAGGTCACAGCTGAGGTTACTGGGGTCTCTGTCACCCACAATCTTTCACACTCACTCTGAGGGTCCCTCAAAGAGTATTCTGTACCCTCCTCCCCCACACACTCTGACATCTGTGGCTTTGCTGCTTCTGTCATAGAGTGGGCTAGTTTGCCCCCCTGCTCTCTCTCACAGTCAGTCTGCCACTTTGCATAATCACACAGAATCTGGGATCCTTTTGACACTGGTGCAGACAAGCACACATCTTCCTTCTGCCATTTATCCCAACTATTGTGTCTTTTCACAGGGTACGGAATTGTCCCTGGCAGAGACTGGCACACATCATCCAACGGCCCAGTCACCCAGTCATTCTCTCCCCCGTCAATCTCACCTCCTTCCATAGAATCCACTGATTCAATCACAGGCAGACACGCACCCCTCATCTGCCTTCTCTCACAAACAGCTTCTCCCTGTACAGGTAAACTCAGTTCAGGCACAGACAGACCCACACAGTCTATCTGCCTTTCTCCCCCATCAGTCTCACCCTGTACAGCTAATGGTAATTCTGCCGATACTGCTGGTTTAAGTACAGGAAGACACACACCGTCTGTCTGTCGTTCTCCCCAGTCAGTATCTCCTCGTACAGCTTCACCTCTCAGCACAGACACCCCCAGTTCAGGCAAAGCCCTGCGCACACATGCACTCTGTCCTCCCTCCTGGTCATAATGTCTCTGAGCATTTTTACACACAGCCCTTTCCACATAAGGGTCTGCAACTAATGTCACTAGGTCACATGTAGCATTGTCAGGCACATCGAGAGATAACAATCTACCCAAATCAGTACCCAGTAAGACATCATTAGGAATATTTTCAGATACCCCCACATTTCTTAAACCTCTCCCCACTCCCCAATCAAGATATACACGTGCCATAGGCACTGCAAGTTTCATTCCCCCAATCCCTTTAACTGCTTGAGTCTTTCCAGGGATAATGTTCTCAGAGTTCACTAGCTTTGGATGCACCATAGTCACTTCTGCACCTGTGTTCCTTAGCCCTAGGGTTACCTTATCTCCAACAGTCACAGGTTGCAAGTTCTCATGGTTGTTTTCCTCTGGACAGGTAACAAACAAAACAGATGCTGGTACTTCTGAGGGATTACTCCCTCCAGCTGATTGCCCCAAGTTAATCCTCTCTGGGCAAGTGGAGCTGATGTGGCCCACTTTGTTGCAAACAAAACATCTGCGGGTATCCCCCTGCCCAGATGCAGCACTCGCCCCTCCTTTCCCAGAGGGAGCAGACACACTGGATAAAGGCACAGCAGGCCTTGTGAAGGGGGGTCGTGCAGCAGCTCCTTTACAGGTGGATCCCCCCTTAGAAAAGGATTTCCTCCCATTCTCTGGAGACCTGTTAGCTGTGTAAAAATCAGCCAGCTCGCCAGCTTCCAATGCTGTTATAGGCTTCCGATCTAAAACCCATTCTTGAACTCCGGCTGGGCACAGCTGCATAAATTGCTCCTTCACCATCAAATCTTCCAGCTCCTCCATAGTGGCAACTTTTAATCCTCTGACCCACTGTTTAAAGGCTGTCCTCAAGTTCCCAACAGCTGTAATATAGCTCTGTGACAAACCTTTCTGCAGAGAACGGATTTTTTTTCGGTACACCTCAGGAGTAAGATTGTATCTCCTCTGTAGTGCAGCTTTAATGGAATCATAGTCCTGATCAAACTCTGGGGGTAGTTCAGCAAATGCCTCCCGTGCAGGACCTTTCAGGCCAGGGGTAAGGTACTTGGCCCACTGCTCCCTTGGCAACTGGAACTGTCTGCAAACTTTCTCAAAGCTACACAGGAATACATCCACATCTCCATCTTTCTCCAGGGTGGGAAAATTCTCTGCACGCACTCTGGGAGCAGGGGGGTCTCTAGGTTCACTAACCACCGGTGAGACCATCCCTCTCTCCAACCGTGCAAGCTTTAGTTAATACTCTCTCTCCGCCTGTCGTTCAGCAGCCTGTCTTTCAGCTGCCAGAGCCTCTCTCTCAGCTGCCAGAGACGCCTGTCGTTCAGCAGCCTGTCTCTCAGCTGCCAGAGTAGCCTGTCGTTCAGCAGCCTGTCTTTCATAAAACTTTGTAATCAGTTCCATGCGCAAACTTGCATCCACTGAGCCCATATGTTTAAGAACAGTTTGCAAATAACAGTCCAATGGATCCCCAGATCCTGATGAATCACCGCCCACAGCTGCAGACATCTCTCCTGAGACTTCAACTGGTGTGATTTGGCTGTTATCATATTCAAGAGCTTGTATTAGTAAATCTTTGTTCTTTGAACGTATTGGAATATCCCGCTCCTGGCATAGGAGTATACAGGGAGTGCAGAATTATTAGGCAAGTTGTATTTTTGAGGATTAATTTTATTATTGAACAACAACCATGTTCTCAATGAACCCAAAAAACTCATTAATATCAAAGCTGAATAGTTTTGGAAGTAGTTTTTAGTTTGTTTTTAGTTATAGCTATTTTAGGGGGATATCTGTGTGTGCAGGTGACTATTACTGTGCATAATTATTAGGCAACTTAACAAAAAACAAATATATACCCATTTCAATTATTTATTTTTACCAGTGAAACCAATATAACATCTCAACATTCACAAATATACATTTCTGACATTCAAAAACAAAACAAAAACAAATCAGTGACCAATATAGCCACCTTTCTTTGCAAGGACACTCAAAAGCCTGCCATCCATGGATTCTGTCAGTGTTTTGATCTGTTCACCATCAACATTGCGTGCAGCAGCAACCACAGCCTCCCAGACACTGTTCAGAGAGGTGTATTGTTTTCCCTCCTTGTAAATCTCACATTTGATGATGGACCACAGGTTCTCAATGGGGTTCAGATCAGGTGAACAAGGAGGCCATGTCATTAGATTTTCTTCTTTTATACCCTTTCTTGCCAGCCACGCTGTGGAGTACTTGGACGCGTATGATGGAGCATTGTCCTGCATGAAAATCATGTTTTTCTTGAAGGATGCAGACTTCTTCCTGTACCACTGCTTGAAGAAGGTGTCTTCCAGAAACTGGCAGTAGGACTGGGAGTTGAGCTTGACTCCATCCTCAACCCGAAAAGGCCCCACAAGCTCATCTTTGATGATACCAGCCCAAACCAGTACTCCACCTCCACCTTGCTGGCGTCTGAGTCGGACTGGAGCTCTCTGCCCTTTACCAATCCAGCCACGGGCCCATCCATCTGGCCCATCAAGACTCACTCTCATTTCATCAGTCCATAAAACCTTAGAAAAATCAGTCTTGAGATATTTCTTGGCCCAGTCTTGACGTTTCAGCTTGTGTGTCTTGTTCAGTGGTGGTCGTCTTTCAGCCTTTCTTACCTTGGCCATGTCTCTGAGTATTGCGCACCTTGTGCTTTTGGGCACTCCAGTGATGTTGCAGCTCTGAAATATGGCCAAACTGGTGGCAAGTGGCATCTTGGCAGCTGCACGCTTGACTTTTCTCAGTTCATGGGCAGTTATTTTGCGCCTTGGTTTTTCCACACGCTTCTTGCGACCCTGTTGACTATTTTGAATTAAACGCTTGATTGTTCGATTATCACGCTTCAGAAGCTTTGCAATTTTAAGAGTGCTGCATCCCTCTGCAAGATATCTCACTATTTTTGACTTTTCTGAGCCTGTCAAATCCTTCTTTTGACCCATTTTGCCAAAGGAAAGGAAGTTGCCTAATAATTATGCACACCTGATATAGGGTGTTGATGTCATTAGACCACACCCCTTCTCATTACAGAGATGCACATCACCTAATATGCTTAATTGGTAGTAGGCTTTCGAGCCTATACAGCTTGGAGTAAGACAACATGCATAAAGAGGATGATGTGGTCAAAATACTCATTTGCCTAATAATTCTGCACTCCCTGTAAGTGCCTCTCTAGATTGCTGCTCGTATGTCTCCATAGCAAAAATAAAATAGAAAAGAAAAACAGAGAATAGGGAAGGGGACTGTTTGCAATGTGTGACTATATAATGCACTGAGTTTTAGCCTTTGTAAATTGTAAGAAACAATTTCTTTTAGTACCGGGATTTTCACACTAGCAAATCCACAAGCACTAAAATCTAATAATAAAAAATGTATCTACACCGCTGCCCACCAATTTGTGACGAACCAAGGTTATCCAACCCTGCGCCAGTCACTTATTTGGCACAGAAAGGGTTATCAGCCCCCTTTTCTGTCACCTATAGGTCACAATCTAGCCACACCAGGCAAGCTTGTGATTCAGTTTAGTGGGTGCAAGGGTGAATCCCACTCCCTAGTCTGTACTAGACGTAAGAGAAATGCCCTAAACTCCCTTTTTAATGCCACCCACACTAAACCAACAATCCTATAGCTCAAATACTGCCACAACTTAAAATTTATTAAAGGGGAAATCCTAAGAAAAACCCCAGAATTTACACATTAACTCTAGAAATACAATTTAGCAGAAAATAACCTAAATTATACAGTTCTAATATTCCAGTCTCTTTCAGTAACGTGGTTCAATTATTAGACAAAGGCCAAACTTAATAAAGGAATTATTTATTATGCCAAAAATATTATGCACAATGCATTATTAATAAAAAGTTGTTACAAATAAAATTACACACGCAAACAGTGTTTTAAAATAAAAATGAGAAAAATAACAGACCTAATACTTCACTAGCTTATGAGTCTGCCCCCAGGGAGATGGGCAAGAAGAAAAGTTGTCACTCACGCTGTAGCAAGCAGCCTCCCATGTAGAATGAACATCTTATTGTTAAAAAATAAGATTCTTAAACCCTACTTTTCAGAGATCAGGTTGCTTAACCACACCCTCCTGGGCGGGCTAAGAAACCCCCTTGTCTTTATGACCTTCAATAGACTAATTTCTTGCCTGAGATTATACAATCCAGTATAATTTCTGCTAGGTAAGAAATTTCTATATTTATATATGTAGAACCTTTTAGTTTTATTGGGAGAATCGGTTTGATATCAAATATGCCATAGCTTGTCATATTTACCTTCCTTTAGGTTATAACAGTTTTAACCCACATATGTACATAATATAACAATGTCCTGTCAGTGACCTGGTCAGTTTTTGTAATGAAGGGCCTGTTTTGCATCAGGCATTCTATTGACAGCTTAAGCCATAAACTTTATCCTGTGTATCTCTGTGACTAAGAGCTTCAGTGACTTTATGACTCAATGCATACACACTAACATTTGGTGGCTATTTAGGGGGTTCTGGCACTTCAAAGAAAATACAAACACAATTCTTCTTGAAAACAAATAACTGTTTTGAGTGCAAGCTACACAAAGTTAACTCCTTAGCAGCTGAATCCTGAGATATTTGTGACACTGACATTTTCATATCAGCCAATAGGATGAGAGCTACTGAAATCCTATTGGCTGTTCAAATCTTATTTTTTTTTTAATTTCACAGGTAAGTTTTTATTTACTTTAAGATAATTATATTGTAACTTTTAATTTAAAGTTAGGGGGGTGTTAGGTTTAGGGGTTAATTGTTTAATTTAGTCTTTTGCGATGTGGGGGGGGCTGGCGGTTTAGGGGTTAATAGGTTTAGTTTATTAGTTGCGATGTGGGGGGCTGGTGGTTTTGGGGTTAATACTTTATTATAGTGTTGGCAATGTTGGGGGCTGGCGATTTAGGGATTAATAGGTTTATTATAGTAGTAGCGATGTGGTGGACGGCAGTTTAGTGGTTAATAGGTTTATTTTAGTGTCGGCTATGTGGGTTGGTGGCGGTTTAGGGGTTAATAGGTAATTTATGGGTGTTAGTGTACTTTGTAACATTTTAATTTAGAGTTTTGTGAAACATTTTTGTTTCGCAAAATCTATAACTACTGGTCTCAGATAGCGGAATGGATCACGGCGGTACAGGCTGTAACGCAAGCATTTTAGCCGGACCGCACAACCTGTAATACGGCGCTATGGAAAATACCGCACTCAAACGTAATTTTTTGAGTGCAGAATGGAGAGTTGCATAAATGGCTAAAATGCTTGCGGTAAAGCTATACCACCGCGACTTGTAATATGCGTTACCATTCCACGCGCAATGGTCAATTTTTCAGCGGTATAGCCATACCGCACCATAACGCACCTTTCTCTAACTTTATATATATATATATATATATATATATATATATATATATATAGTGCTTTTTTTTTTTTTAAAGAAAAGGTGCCGGTACTCATTGATTATTGATTGATAAATTCTGCTCAGCAATTTAAAAAAAAACAAAAAAAAACAGGGACAACATTACTTACAATGTTTGATGTATTTTGGAGCCTCCTCTTGTGAAAACTAGAGTATTTACATGATGATTACAAATATTACCTCTTATGGGTTGGCAGAGGTGGGGTACTCAGTACCAGTGAGTACCCCCACAAAAAAACGCCCTGTATATATATATATATATATATATATATATATATATATATATATATATATATATCTTATAGACACAGATAAACACACAGATAATGAGCATGCTGCACTTTGTTATGGAACTGAGTATTTATACACTGGCAGTAAGTGCACTGTGCTTTATAATAATGTGAGTTTCTATACACTATTCCCAGATGAGTACTACTCTATATAAATATGCTGTGTTTTGTAATGATCTATACACTAATAGTGAACATGCTGTGCAGTATAATGATAATGAGTATCTATACACAGATAATGACCACATAGGCATATTTATAGACTGGCTACTTTGGGGCCCCCCAGCCCAGCACTTGGGCCTTGGTGTCACTGCACCTGCTGCACCAATGGTAGTTCTGCTCCTGATTATGATCATTAATAAAACAACACTGACAATGCCAGACAGTGTTCAGAAATTGTCTGTTGAAAACAAGAGTAAGATTGTGATGAACCACTTAGTCTGCTTTGTGAAGCAGCAGAGTACTCACCACATCCCCTATTTAAAGCCACTAGGTGGCACTACAATTCTCCATTTACACAGCATGTACTTCATTTACCATACTGCAATTACGAAGTGGTTGGTGTTAAATCAGTAGAAATGTTTATGTAGATCCATATAAAATATTTCAGAAATTAAGCACAACATTTAAAAATATTTGTAAAATACATATTTTATAAACAATTTTAAACATTTGCATCAAATTTGCATTGTTTTTGCAGTCCAGGGAAAACCCCTTGTCTGGGACTAGTGGAACTTTCTAGCACTGTGTATGTGCATGTGTATATATATATATATATATATATATATATATATATATATATATATATATATATATATATATATATATATATATATATATATATATATATATATATATATATATATATATCACACAGAGAAAGTCTGGCACTCTCTTGCAAATAAACAGCTGAGATTAAAAGCAAAAATGGAAGAGTTAGTTACTGCATCTGGCCAAATGGGTCAAGCCCTGGAACCACATCAAGGTTTCTTCCCTCCTGGGTCCCTATCCACAGCCAAACACTGCATGATTTCAATCACACAAACTGGAAACCACACAAGGGTGCACAGGCCTTATGTAATCCCCCTAAATCTTCTATTTTTGCTTTTAATCTTAGCTGTGTACTTGCAAGAGAGTGCCAGACTTTAAATGTGTGTGGTGTTAATTAATTTGTTTTATAATTTTCCCTATGGGCTTTGCACACAGACTTGCCTGGGGTTAACTGCCTGTGTCTCTGGAGGCTGTGCAGCTGGCTGTGAGTGCTATTGATCACCCAGGGCTGTGTATTTTGCAGGGCTATAGGATGTGTACCTGTTCCAGTTTTAGAGTGCAGTCTATTTCTATGTTTTGTATGTGTCTTGGGAGATCAAATAAGGCCTGTGCACCCTTGTGTGGTTTCCAGTTTGTGTGATTGAAATCATGCAGTGTTTGGCTGTGGATAGGGACCCAGGAGGAGGGAAGAGACCTTGACATGGGTTCTATTTTTGCTTTTAATCTTAGCTGTATACTTGCAAGAGAGTGCCAGACTTTCTCTGTGTGTGGTGTTGATTAATTTGTTTTGTAATTTTCCCTATAGGCTTTGCACCCAGACTTATCTAGGGTTAACTGCCTGGGTCTCTGGAGTCTGTGCATCTGGCTGTGAGTGCTATTGAGCACCCAGGGCTGTGCATTTTGCAGGGTTATAGGATGTGTACCCTGTCCAGTTTGAGAGTGCAGTCAATTTCTGTGTTTATATATATATATATATATATATATATATATATATATATATATATATATATATATATATATATATATATTTATTAAACACTGAAATGGACTGAATATCTAAAAAAAAATTTTATAATTTAAGAACAAAATAATTTCAGCTATTTCTATTTTTAAAATACAAAAGTAGTGTTTACGTTGTTTTAAAGTAATATGGTATATGGAAGTTGTTTGGGAAGGGCTCAAATGTATATATATGTATGCATCTTTGTTTTTATATGTGTGTATGTATATAATTGTATGTATGTGTGCACATACATATGTACACAATCACATACATACACACATACACATACACACATACAAATATACACACATATGTACACAATCACATACACACATATACACATACACACATACAAATATACACACATATACACATACACATACACACATACAAATATACACACATATACACATACACATACACACATACAAATATACACACATATAAACAAACACCTTTAAGTCCTTCCAAGTTTCTTTCAACTCCTTGTCAAATACCATATCACTTAAAAACACTTTTTATACACATGTTTCAGATAGAGCATACAATTTTAAACAACTTTCTTACTTACTTCTATTCTCTTGGTATGCTTTGTTGAAGTAGAAACAAAGCACCACTGGGAGCTAGCTGACCACATTGGGTGAGCGAATAGGAAGAGACATATATGTGCAGCCAGCCTCTATCTGAATCATAGAAGTTTAACCAGGTGAGTCATGTTTTTAGCTATCTGACAGCAGTGTTTTCAATAGTTTTTGTAGCAATGTTATACATACGTGCAAACATTGGTGTCATAGACTGCTAAAGACACGTGCACACTCCTAAGCTTCTATCAACCTTCATAAATTTATTCTTCAACAAAGAATGCCAATTTGTTTAAAAATTGCATGATCTATCAGAATCATAGAATCTTATGCCTAGATTTAGAGTTCTGCGTTAGCCGTCAAAACCAGCGTTAGGGGGTCCTAACGCTGGTTTTTACCGCCCACTGGTATTTAGAGTCAGTCATGAAAGGGTCTAACGCTCACTTTCCAGCCGCAACTTTTCCATACCGCAGATCCCCCTACTCCAATTGCGTATCCTATCTTTTCAATGGGATCTTTCTAACGCTGGTATTTAGAGTCTTGGCTGAAGTGAGCGTTAGAAATCTAATGACAAGACTCCAGCCGCAGAGAAAAGTCAGGAGTTAAGAGCTTTCTGGGCTAACGCCGGTTCATAAAGCTCCTAACTACTGTGCTCTAAATTACACTAACACCCATAAACTACCTATGTACCCCTAAACTGAGGCCCTCCCACATCACCGCCACTCTATTAAATTTTTTTAACCCCTAATCTGCCGACCGCACACCGCCGCCACCTACATTATCCCTATGTACCCCTAATCTGCTGCCCCTAACATCGCCAACCCCTACATAATATTCATTAACCCCTAATCTACCGCCCCAACGTCACCACCACCTACCTACAATTATTAACCCCTAATCTGCCGACCAGACCTCACCGCTACTCTAATAAATGTATTAACCCCTAAAGCTAAGTCTAAACCTAACCCTAACACCCCCCTAAGTTAAATATAATTTTAATCTAACGAAATAAAATAAATCTTATTAAATAAATTATTCCTATTTAAAGCTAAATACTTACCTGTAAAATAAACCCTAATATAGCTACAATATAAATAATAATTATATTGTAGCTATTTTAGGATTAATATTTATTTTACAGGCAACTTTGTATTTATTTTAACCAGGTACAATAGCTATTAAATAGTTAATAACTATTTAATAGTTACCTAGTTAAAATAATTACAAAATTACCTGTAAAATAAATCCTAACCTAAGTTACAATTAAACCTAATTTTGTAATTATTTTAACTAGGTAACTATTAAATAGTTATTAACTATTTAATAGCTATTGTACCTGGTTAAAATAAATACAAAGTTGCCTGTAAAATAAATATTAATCCTAAAATAGCTACAATATAATTATTATTTATATTGTAGCTATATTAGGGTTTATTTTACAGGTAAATATTTAGCTTTAAATAGGAATAATTTATTTAATATGATTTATTTTATTTCGTTAGATTAAAATTATATTTAATTTAGGGGGGTGTTAGGGTTAGGTTTAGACTTAGCTTTAGGGGTTAATACATTTATTAGAGTAGCGGTGAGGTCCGGTCGGCAGATTAGGGGTTAATAATTGTAGGTAGGTGGCGGCGACGTTGGGGGCGGCAGATTAGGGGTTAATAAATATTATGTAGGGGTCGGCGATGTTAGGGGCAGCAGGAGGGGTACATAGGGATAATGTAGGTGGTGGCGGTGTGCGGTCGACAGATTAGGGGTTAAAAATAATATGCAGGGGTCAGCGATAGCGGGGGCGGTAAATTAGGGGTTAATAAGTGTAAGGTTAGGGGTGTTTAGACTCAAGGTTCATGTTAGGGTGTTAGGTGCAGACTTAGGAAGTGTTTCCCCATAGAAAACAATGGGGCTGCGTTAGGAGCTGAACGCTGCTTTTTTGCAGGTGTTTTTTTCCAGCTCAAACTGCCCAATTGATTCCTATGGGGGAATCGTGCATGAGCACGTTTTTGAAGCTGGCCGTGTCCGTAAGCACCGCTGGTATTTAGATTTGAAGTGCCGGTAAATTATGCTCTACGCTCCCTTTTTGGAGCCTAACGCAGCCCTTCAGAGAACTCTAAATACCAGCGGTATTTAAAAGGTGCGGGGGGAAAAATACACGCGTAGCTAACGCACCCCTTTGGCCGCAGAACTCTAAATCTAGCCGTTAATTTTTACTTTACTGTCCCTTTAACTAAAGCATTTAATAAGCTTTTTTGACAAATGGGCTTGTGGTAGCATTGGGATCTGTTGCACCTAACAGTGACAATCATAATATACTGTTTTTATTCATTCAGCATCTCAATAGACAGTAATTGGTATCTCTGATACTTTGTAGCTGCTGCAATTACTCACAAAACACTGATGATAGTGACTGCGCTGTTATAGGTTTCTCTGTCAATAGCAGCAAACAGGGGATCTGGGCTCAGTGTTTAACCATAATGCTGAACTAAAGGTTTGGTTCACTTTTTAATGAATCCTGAGTAAAATATGTTTTCTAGAGATGCACTGTATATTTTGTTTACTGACAGACGTCTCTGATGCCGGTTATTTACACTTACGTCTGCCTTTCCGTAATACGCACATCATTTGCTTAATGTGTTGTATTCTGTCTTTGTGGTATTAGTGATACCATAATGTTGCTTCAGAGGAAATGTGCATAATGTTGATCCTCAGTGTATTAAGGTGCAGAATCAGCAGTTTTTATTAGCTGGCTATTTCGAAAAATGAAAACAGTCTTTGTGTGTTGTGAACTTTACACTACCTGGATTATTGCTGTATGTAAAAGGTTTTCTGGAGTAATTTTCTCAGGGGGATAACCCCCTATATTGTGCTAGCAATGGCCAATAAAAGAATAAAAAGTTAGTATTGGACATTAAGTTGAAAGTCATTTTTATTCACTCGTGCGCTACTCCCCCGAAGACTTCAATGGAGTGAGAAAAGTAGAAAAAAAACTAACAACCATACTCGCACACAGAGGCGTAACTAGAAACCACAGGGCCCAGGTGCAAGAATCTAAGAAGGGCCCCCCCAACCCCCTCCCCCCCCCCCAAAAAAAAAAAGTAAATTTGATATATATCTTTATATATATATATATATATATTTAAAACACAGAAAAAAATGTGAATCAGATTACATGTTTGCAAAAGGAGGTACCCTGTGCCCACAGTCTGTGAGATAGTCTGACCCCCTATTACTGTATATAGTGACACTGTTTAACCCACCAGTACAGTATATAGTGAGTCAGTGACACAATCTGTAATCTGCCGGTGAGATGGCTGGCCTGACCCTACCCGCCCCAGTACTTTATACAGTGACCACAGTAGTCTGTGACATGGTCCAGCCCCCCCGTACTGTATATAGTGGTACTGTATAGACTGACACTGTTTACCCCCCGCCCCCCCATGCTGTAGTAACAAGGTCTGTAATTTTGGTTCCACAAACATACACACACACACACATACATACATGCATAAATACACACACAGTCACATACATACATACAAACACACACACACACACACACATAACAATGGGTAAAACACTAACCCCTGTATTCAGAGACACTAGTGAAGCATCATGTCACACTCAGATGATATCAGTGCAGGCAGTGGCAGGTCAATATTTTTTATTGTAAAAAAAAATATTTTTTTTTGTTGAAGCTGGGCCCCCACCCTTGGGGGCCCAGTCGCAATTGCGACCTCTGCACCCCCTGTAGTTTTGCCCCTGCTCACACAGTATCTAAATTGCCATAAGCTTCCTAAACCACCACATATTTCATCGCAAAGTACCACACTACATTAATAACCCTTATTTCTGACCTAATTTCATAGGAGACTACTATAGAGGAGATCAATGATAGGATCAAGACTCTAAAGCTGGCTAATACTTTTATCTGTGATGCCAGCATGCAAGTCATTAGGCTGGGAACTTTTTGACCCATATTAGACCTCAAGTGTCTCAACAAATTTCTCAAGGTTCCTTCCTTCAAGATGGAAACTATCCATTCTGCCCTTGGTTCAGGAGGGTCAGTTTATGACTACCATAGACCTGAAGGACACGTATCTTACTATAGACCTGAAGGACGCGTATCTTCATGTTGCTATTCACAGGAAACATCACTAATTCCTACGGTTTGCCTTTCTAGACAAACATTTCCAATTTGTTGTCCTTCCCTTCAGCCTCGCCATGACTCCTTGGATCTTTACTAAGGTTCTAGGGGCCCTTTTGGAGATGGTCAGATCTCAGGTGATTGCGGTGGCGCCATACCTGGACGATATCTTGGTTCAGGCGCCATCTTTTCATTTAGCAAAATCTCATACGGACTCGCTGTTGTCTATTCTACATTCCGACGGGTGGAAAATAAATCTGGAAAAGAGTTCCCTGGTGTCAGACACCAGGGTATGCTTTTTGGGAACGGTCATAGACTCTCTGTCCATGAAGATCTTTCTGACTGACGTCAGAAAATCCAAACTTCTTGCTTCTTGTCTTTCACTTCAGTCCTCTATCTGTCCATCAGTGGCTCAGTGTATGGAGGTAATTGGTCTAATGGTTGCTTCCATGGACATTATTCCTTTTGCTCGTTTCCATCTGAGACCTCTACAGTTATGCATGCTCAGACAATGGAACGGAGACCACTCAGACCTCTCTTAGAGGAAAGTTCTGGACTCCTTGATGGGACACTCTCTATCCTGGTGGATTTCCCAGGACTATCTGTCTCAGGGCACATGCTTCCTGATACCATCTTGGGAGATTGTGACCACAGATGCCAGCCTGTCGGGCTAAGGAGCAGTTTGAGGTTCTTTAAAGGCTCAGGGTCTTTGGACTTGAGTCTGAGAGGAGTCTTCTCTCCCAATAAATATCCTGGAGTTGAGAGCAATCTTCAATGCTCTAACATCAACATCACCTTTTGTCTTTTCTTCAGGAGGGCCTGGAGAAAGGTTTGTCAGTGAGTACTCTGAAGGGTCAGATCTCTGCACTGTCTATTCTTTTGCATAAACATAAGGCAGATCTGTCAGATGTTCAATCTTTAGTTCAGGCCTTGGTCAGAATCAGGTCTGTATTTAAACCTGTTGCTCCTCCTTGGAGCCTTAACCTTGTTCTTAAAGTTCTGCAGCAGGTTCCATTTGAGTCTATGGGGAATATTTCTCAAAGGTATGTCGGACCTGATCCGACTGTGCGGATCAGGTCCGACATACCTCGCTGAATGCAGAGAGAAATACGCTCTCCGTATTCAGCATTGCACCAGCAGCTCTTGTGAGCTGCTGGTGCAATGCTGCCCCATGCAGACTCGCGGCCAGCAGGGGGGTGTCAATCAACCTGATCGTACTCGATCTGGTTGAATTCCGGCGATCTCTATCCGCCTGCTCAGAGCAGGCGGACAGCGTTATGGAGCAGCGTTCTTTAGACCGCTGCTTCATAACTGCTGTTTCTGGCGAGTCTGAAGACTCGCCAGAAACACGGGCACTCAAGCTCCATACGGAGCTTGATAAATGGGCCTCTATGCATATGGAGATCAAGTTGTTATCTTGGAAAGTTTTGTTTCTCCTTGCTATTTCTTATGCTCGCATAAGCTGTCGGCTCTGCAGTGTGATTCCCCTTACCTTATTTTTCATGGGATTTCTTCCCAAGGTAATGTCGGATCGCAACATCAATCAGGAAATTGTTGTTCCTTCGTTTTGTCCTAATCCTTCTTCTCAGAAGGAATGCCTGTTACATAACCTGCATGTTGTGCGCGCTCTAAAATTTTATCTACAAGCAACTAAAGATTTTAGGCAATCTACTGCCCTGTTCGTTGTTTTCTCTGGTAAGCGTAAGGGTCAGAAGTCCACTTCTTCTACTCTTTCTCTCTGGTTGAGAAGTGTTATCCGGTTAGCTTATGAGACAGCTGGACAACAGCCTCCTGAGAGAATTATGGCTCATTCCACTAGGGCTGTCTCTTCTTCCTGAGCCTTCAAAAATGAAGCTTATATTTGATACTTTTGCCTCGGCTGAGGCTTCTTTGGGGAGGAAGGGTCTTCAAGCAGTGGTGCCTTCTGTTTAGGTCCGCTTGTCTTGTTCTCCCACCCTTCCATTCTGTGTCCTCTAGCTTGGTTATTGGTTCCCACTAGTAATTAGAATGGATTTGTGGACTCTCCATGCCATTGGAAAGAAAACTAAATGTATGCTTACCTGATAAATTATTTTCTTTCCTGGCATGGAGAGTCCATGGCCCGCCCCTAATTTGATTTAAGACGGCTTTTTTGTATAAACCTCAGGCACCTCTATACCCTTGTGTCATCTTCTCTTTCCATATTCCTTCAGCTGAATGACTGGGGGCTTATGGGAATTAGGAGTGATACTTAACAGCTTTGCTGGGGTGTTCTTGTCCTCCTCCTGGTGGCCAGGAGTTGAATTACCACTAGTAATTAGAATGGATTTGTGGACTCTCCATGCCAGGAAAGAAAATAATTTATCAGGTAAGCATACATTTTGTTTTTAAAAGTATTTATGTTATGTTTTATGCAACATTTTTTTTAAATGCACTATTCTCTACACAAGGGTTTCAGTCGCACTAACCCGACGAGCGTAAAATGCAAATATGCTCTCGTAATTGCGTCTACTTTCAACTTGTAATTCACACAATTTCTGATGTGCGCAAAAATCCGATATTGCTTACACGCAAATTTGCGCGCCACTTGTTATCTAATCCTTAATTTGATAAATATTTTTTAGATCAGGTATGATCAACCAGTTGTTTTGTTACATTTTTTTTTTTTTTTTTATAAATATTTTTATTAGATTTTTCAGATGAGATAAACAAATACAACATTAGTACGACCAAAGCGTACTATTTCAGTAACATGACAAAAAGAATGGATACATAAGGAGACACAGTATATGCATAAATTGATTAAATAAACATATGTAACCTCTATATCCAAAGTAAGGGTATTACAGAATTGTTCACTTAAGTCAGAAGTAACTGAAAAGAAGAAAAGAAGAGAAAAAAGAAAAGAGAAAAAGAAAAAAAAAGGGGGGGGGGATCATCCATGGGAGAGGGGAGGGGGAGGGGAGAGGGTAGGGTCTAAGACCAAGGAAATAAACCTGTAATGGACACTAATTAAAACTAGATAGGTGTGGGATGTCGTACCGACATTGCTGAGTAAAGGTATAATAGACTAAGTCTCAAATCTAGGGAGCCAGGTCGTGTCAAATCTATCTTTCCATTCTGCCCAAATCAGTTCAAAAAAATCGACTTTACCCTTGGAGTAGTAGATAGGTTTTTCCATGGTGTAGATATAGGCCATGGTTTGGGTGATGTCAGACCAAGATGGGGGGGCTAGTTCTTTTCCAAGCCTTGGCTATATTGAGTTTGATAGCCGAAAAGAAATAGATGCTTAATGAAGCATAGTGTCTAGGGAGTTTGCAGATACCTATATGGAGTAAGGCGACCTCCGGTGTATTGGGGAGGGAGATACCCATAGAAACAAGAGTTGAGAAACACTTATTCCAGATGGGCCTCAATTTGGTGCAAGTCCACCAAATGTGTGCCATGTCTCCTATCCCACCGCAACCTCTCCAGCAGATAGGAGATGCCCCAGGGAAAATTGTAGCTAATCTAGCAGGCACCAGTTACCATTGTGTGAGTAATTTAATGTAGTTCTCATGCATAGTGACACAGTGGAGGGTTTTATTTGTGAGGAGTAATGTACGGTGCCATTCTTTGGTGGGGGCAATGAACTCGAGTATCTGTTCCCATTTAGTGATATGTGTAGCTTTGTCTGTAGGGGATGCGCCCTCCATGATGGAGTAATGGAGAGATAGTGGCTTATCTAGCCTCAATCCCTGTTGCCATCTGGCTTCCCAGATGGTTTGTGGTCTAGAGAGAGATGGTTTAAAGCCCCAACTAGTCAGAAAGCTGAGGACTCTTACATATTCAAATCGCATATAAAGTGGGGGAGGTGATGAGCTGCCAATTTGGGTAAAGGGTATAAACGAATCGTGAGAAGATGAGGACCAAAGGTCAGCTACTCTCGAGACACCCAGTCTCAGCCACGTCGAGGGGTGGGAGTCAGGAAGGCCAGATAAGAGGCCAGTCAATGAAGTGATAGGGGATGGGTGGGGGGCCACCTGGGAGTAATGTCTCAGAAGTTCCCAAGAGGCTAGGCATTCTCGGATTATCTGATTTTCTATACCTAAGGTTCTTCGGCAGTGTGGAGGGGTCCAAATCAGATCCCTCAGGGTGAGGTCGAAGGGTAGGGAGGCCTGTTCAATTGACCTCCATCTACTATCAGAGTCCTTTACGCCCCATTGGGTAATGTGCGTGAGCATGGCGGCCTCATAGTATCTGAATATAGATGGGGAGGCCACTCCCCCATGTATTCTAGGATACTGCAGAAGCCTATGGGATACTCGTGGAGGCTTATTTTGCCATATATATTTGGTACAGGCGCCCTGAAACTGAGTGAGTAGGGCTCTAGGTACTCTGATAGGGAGGCAACGCATAATATATGTTAGTTTTGGAAGATAGCTCATTTTAAGAGCTGTTACCCGACCCAGCCAAGAGATGGAGCGGAAATTCCATTGACTGGTTAGAGTATGTAATTCGGTTAAAAGGGGCTTATAGTTATTCAAGATAAGGTTGGGGATGGAGTTAGAGAGTTTGACTCCTAAGTGTGAGACATACGTATTATTGATAACAAAGTTGTATTTGTCTCGTAGTGAATTAGTGACAGAGTCCGGGAAACCCTGTGTGTAGAGTTCGGTTTTGGATTGATTTAGCCTATAAAAGGATAGGCTACTGAATGTATCTAGTGTGGATAGGAGTTTAGGTATCTCACTGAGGGGGTTTGCGGAAAATATGGTGGTGTCATCCGCGAACAGAGCCACTTTGTGGACTGTTCCATGCAGGATAACTCCAGATATCTCTTTGTCAGCTCTAATGGCAGCAGCGAGCGGTTCAATGGCCAGCGCAAACAGGATGGGTGATAAAGGGCAACCCTGTCGGGTGCCATTTGAGATAGGGAAGGGAGAGGAATGAAATCCCAGTCCCCTAACTGAGGCCGTAGGGGCCGAGTACAGGGCTTGTACTGCTTGGATGATGGAGGCCGGGAAGCGAAAGGTCTTTAGAACTTCCCACAGGAAGTCCCACCTGACCCGGTCAAATGCTTTCTCAGCATCGAGAGAGAGCACTGCAATTGGTTTGTTGAGTCTTTTGGCTTCTAAGAGAATATTAAGGAGCCTTCTCGTATTGTCAGGGCCTTCCCTTCCAGGTATGAAGCCAACCTGGTCCGGGTTAATAAGTGAGGGGAGGAGTCTTGCGAGCCTATTTGCTAAAATGTTTGCATATATTTTAACGTCGGTATTAATCAAAGATATGGGCCTATAGCTAGCGCAGAGTGTTGGGTCTTTGTTGGGCTTGAGAATTGTGGTAATGGAGGCCTCTAGGAACTCTTTTTGGAATTTTCCTTCATCTCTAGCTAAGTTATAGAATCTGGTCAGGATGGGGACAATCTCCCGGAGGAATGTTTTATAGAAGATTGCGGTAAAACCGTCCGGTCCAGGGGCTTTGAGAGACTTCAAATTTTTAATAACGAATTTAATCTCTTGGGGCGTGACCGGGCCATCTAAGCTATCAGCAGTAGCCTCATCTAGAGTAGGTAGTCTTAAGGAGCGCAGGAAGGGGCCTATAGCCTCTGATGGGGCTGGCTGGAATGAGGTATCATTTTGGATGTTATACAGTGTTGAGTAATACTTGTTGAACTGTTGGCCTATATGTGATGGGAGTTTGTAGGATTGAGCACCTTGTTTAATTTCGTGAATGCGAGAGTTGCTAGTGCGGTGTCTTAATTTATTCGCTAAGATTGTGTCAGCCTTATTACCCTTAGTGTAGAATAGCTGTTTCAATTTGAGCAAGTTATTTTGGGTTTTGGTATATTCCAACTTGCATATATGTCTCCTCACATTTCTAATCTCCTCCTTAATTTGTATGTTGTCTGCTTTATGACTTTGCGATTCAAGATCCCTAAGTTTACGGTGGGCTTGAGACAAGGAGAGGCCTGTCTGTTTCTTCAAGTGGGCTTGTTTTTGAATAAAGAAGCCTCTAGTGGTGGCCTTAAAGGCTCCCCACAGAGTATCTTCCCGAATTCCAGGTGTGTCATTGATTTGTAAGGTGAAGTTTATCTCTTTCATAAGTTCCTCTCTAAAGGGGATGTCGGATAGAAGTGTGTGGGGTAGTTTCCAGTTGGGTCTGGGTCTGATGGTGTTCTGCGACTCTATGTCCATTAAAACCATGTCATGGTCTGACCATGGACATGCACAGATCTTTGTGTGAAGTATAAGGTCTAAGGAGTCTGGGTGACAAAACATGTAATCCAGTCTAGAGTGTGTGGAGTGGGGTATAGAATAGTGAGTGTAGTCTCTGTCCAGAGGATGCAGAGATCTCCAAGCATCGAAAAGATTGAATTGGGACATAAGCTCACGGAATCTACGGCTAATGGACTCTGGGCAAGAGGAGCTCTTTTTAGGTAATTTTGTCTGTCTGTCAAGGCCGCCATATTCAGGTCACCTGCCACTATTACCCTGCCTTGTCTAACTTGGTCCACTTTATGTAAGATTTTCTTCAGGTATCTGGGCTGGAGGGTGTTAGGCAGATATACAGATACTAAGGTGTAAGTGACATGGTCGAGGTTACATATCAGGATAAGGTATCTTGCCTGTGGATCTTTGAACTCATGAAGTGGTTCAAAGGCCACTCTTTTGTTAATGAGGATAGCAACACCTCTGGCTTTCTTAGAGTAAGAGGCAGCTTTTACCACGGGATAATCCCGGAATGACGGGCCGGGAGAGGCATCCCCTAAGAGGTGCATTTCCTGGAGAAAGACTACGTCAGCCTTGTGGAATTTTAGTTTTCTAGTTAACAAGCTACATTTACCAAAGGTGTTTAGACCTCTTACATTTAGTGTCAGAAACCTAAGGGGCGCCATTTGTGCACTTTAAACTCTTAAAAGTTAAGGTAGTTGGGGGGATCAGTAGGGGAGGTAAGGGGTATGGAAGGGAAGGTGAGGAAAGGGAGGCTGGTGGAAGTAGTCCACCTAAGTGGGACCCAAGCGTGGGTTCCAAAGTCTGGGGGGGGAGCTAAACCAAACCAACAGAATGGGCTAATAAACGTATAGCCCCGCTCTCTAAAAGAGTACAGGGAGGCTAGGCATCCGTCCGGACCGCCACATCGTTCATGGTAATTTTCCATGTGGATGTTGGCTAGTTTCAATTCTGGCGGTCCAGCTAGAGGCCAGGCAACCCGCACTATTCTGAACAGGTAAACACAAACATTTCCATACAGATAATAAGTGTTAGCAAAAACCAATTAACATATGAACATGTGTCCAGTGGGATATCAGGTAGGTGAGGCTTGAGGCCTCGGAATGTGGTCAGGTGGATTAGGTTTTTGGCGTTTGGGTCTCTGCTCTCTAACAGACCAAGCTGGGGCTGAAACACGTAGCTTGGATTGGATAACTGTCTGAGGTTCAGCCGCAGGTTGTAGACCCCAGTTAGCCAGAAGAGTACTGCCCACCGAAGGAGAGGAAATAACATGAGCCTGGTTGTCCTTTGTCACTATTAGTTTAGTGGGGAATCCCCATCTATATTTGATGTTGGCCTTCCTGAGTTGTGTAGTGATAGGAGCATACAATTTGCGCTGTTGTAGTGTATGCGATGAGAGATCAGGGAGGAGTTGAATATCTTTGAAGTCATCGGGTAGACTGGGTTTGTTATAAGATGCCTGCATCAAGCGGTCTTTGAATTTGAAGTTGTGAAAGCAGACCACCACATCTCGTGGTCTGTCAGAAGACATTGACCTTGGCCTCAAAGCCCTGTGTGCTCGCTCCATATTGTGACTATCGCCCTCTAGGGGGCCAAGCAGAGCAGTGAAGAGGGTTATGAGAAATTCCTGTAAGTTCCCTGGCAGAACTGACTCGGGTATACCTCTAAATCGTATATTATTTCTTCTGGCTCTATCTTCCACATCTGCCAGCTTTAGTTCGAGTTGGGAGATCTGTTCTGCCAGGTTTTCAGCGTATGCAAGGATGTTGGAATTGTCTGTGGCTAGGTCATCATGTTGTCTTTCTAAGGTGTCAATCCTGTCACCCATCTCGCCGATGTCTTTCCTAAGTTCTGCTGAGCTCCTCTGAATCTCGGCTGTGATGGATTTGGTTTGGGCCGCTAGCATCTTTTGTAGTGTGCTCTCTGTAATGTAGTGGTTTAAGTGGGCTCCAGAGTGGGAGCTTGATTGGGAATCCTCGTCTTGCGACTCTGGGTCGCTTACTTCCTTCCGCAGAGGAAGAGAGTCTTTATGAGGTTGAGAGAAATGGTCGAGCACCGTTTTCTTGATTGCTGCGGGAGTTCTAGGGTTTCTTTTAGATGCGTGAGGCATGGCTAGTACTTTTTTGGAGCAGTTATTGACTGGAATGATAGTCTACCTTGACCACTCCGGGACCCAAGAGAGAAGCCGCTAACACATAGGAACTAGCTAGTAGGAATTACAATAATCAAGGTTTAGTGCTTCAATACTGCAATGCATAAATGAGATAGAGAGCGGGGCTAGGTATAACCCATAGGAGGTATTAACACTTAAAACATGGTAGCTGCTGACTGAGCCAGCTGTTCAAAATAGCTGTTCAAAATAAGTCAGTTCAGTAGCCTTCTAGAGAAGATGAAGAGGGGGGGGAGGGGGAGGGCCCCAGGATCCCCCCACACACCTCGGGAAGTGGGATTCGACCAAAAGGAAGGGAAAAGGAGGTGGGACGTGACCAATCCAGACAAGCTGGATCGGAAAGGGGGAGGTGCGATAGGGGAGCCAGAAGAACCAGGCCGAATTCCCCGCCCCCCCTGTGCTAGTGTATCTAAAGCAGTGAATAGGAATCTAACCAGCTAATAACAATACAGTGGTAACACAACGTTTTATGCAAAGACAAATAAAGTCAAGTAGTTAAATTCCTAACCTGTAAATTGCAGATAGTAGGTTTACTGCTGTAGATGGGACCTGTAGATAAAAGCAATGGTTAGACAGATATTTAAATAAAATAACACTCCACTTTGGGCTGAAAGCCCAAAGGCACACAGGCTGACGCAGCAGCAGTAGTTTTACACAATAGTGGGATAGGCTGCTACAGTAAAATGAATTCTAAAGTCCCACTAAAGATATGCTGTATAAATGTATCTGCTGAAAGAAGGCAGCACCTCAGGGCAAATTAGATGGGGTACAAATTACAGGATGTGAGGTACATACAATACTTCTTTCAAGGTGTGTGTGAGTGAGACCTGCAAATACACAAAAATAAAATACAATACACTCCACTCTGCGCCAGGGCGGCAGAGATACTTATGCTGACGCAGCAGCAGAGATTTGAGATTGACACCAAGAAATCTGAGACCCAAGGGATTATTAAAGGGGATGGTAAGTGTGTAAAGCAATCCCCAAGGGGTAAGAGAGCCACTTATAAGTCTCAGTCTGGGTTTTATCCTTGGGGCCACACAGGGGGCAGATGAAGTCCCTAGAATAGCAGTTTGGGCTTGGTGGGTATAAATAGGGGAAGGGCCCCTCAGCACTGACTTATGGTTAAGAGTGGAGTGGGGTAAAACAAATTGAGACCCAAGAGAAAATAAAAGAGCAGTACCTGATCACTTCACGTGCATGAGGGCCCTGCAGGTCTTAGCAGCTGATCAGCAATGGGGCAGTTACCGGAACCTATGCCTGGTAAGCACCAGTGACTGCAGGCCAAATGAGGCAGAAGGTGCTAGTATGCAGGGCACAGAGATAGGGAGGGCATGCAGGCCCAAGATGGCGGTCGTTCTTGCCTTCCTTGCAGAGCTGCCGGTTTGAAAATCTGTACAAGCTGCTCACCGAGGTGTGTTAAGGCACAAGCACATTCCGGATCTCCTCCTCCTCTGCTAGTGATCTCCAACTTCACGCTGCTAGGCTGCTCTCCAAGGCCTCTCAGGTAGCCCACGCTGGAATCCGCAAATGGGACAGAAAGAGGAGGCAAGATGGCCACCGTTCGCGCCTCCACAGTTGCCGCCGGGTCGCGGAGGTTCCTGCCGCAAGCAGAGCAAGCCAGGAGGGAAGTCTTTGCAAGAGGGCTCACTTTCCCGTTAGATGTTGCCCCGGGGAGCCATAAAAGGGGGCTGACAGCCTATCAACCCCAGATGAAGTCCAGAGAGTGGGCAGGTAATGAGCGCCCACGTTGTTTACGGTGAGAGTTTCACTTGAGACACCGCTCACACAGCCAGCACTCCGGAGCGGAGCCCCGACCCTCCGGAGGTGCTGGTCAAACAATCCCACATATAGGTTGGTCTCCTAGCTGCTGATACATACCCGGCTCTCTCCACCGCTCAGGTCTGCGTTGCTGCCAGGACAGGGGAATCCTGTGACCGATGGGGATCCACGGGGTATGGGGGGTACACAAACCCGGGTATTAGATAGTGTCTCTAACTGGGAACAATAAAGTCACTTTTAGTGTTTTTCTTTTTTTTCTTTTTTTTATCCTCAAAAAGCACTTTCTTGTGAGTTTATAATATTTTTAGCACGGAGCTCCACACCCATGCGTCCTCTCTGCTAGGTGGCTAGCTCCACCCCCCGTTTTGTTACATTTAACATATTCATAGATATGTTTATATTTGTCTATATGTCTATATATACTGTGTGTATATATATATATATATATATATATATATACAGTATATATATATATATATTTATATTTGGTATTAAATTAAGTGGTCTAGCCCCTCAAATAAAAATTTCAGACAAAAAATAATTCCGGCTTATACATCTTTGTTAGATCAGGTTAGATCAAGTGTTTATAACGTTAGATCTAGCAAGCAAAAGGTGGTATTAATAATCATATATTGGGAGCTTCTATGTATTCAATATGAGGTGCCAGCCCCCATAACAAGAAATGGACAAAAAGTTATAAAATTTGATATATAATTGTTAGATCAGGTATAATCAGTTCGGTTTTATGTATGTTAGATCTAACACAATGAACACTTCATCTAACAAAGGTCTATTAACCTGAATGATTTTTCCCCCTAAAACTTTTAAGTGGGGGGACTAGCCCCCCTAATTTAATACCTACTGTCTCTGTAATTATGTCAGATCTAATAACATTACTGACTGACCGTACCTGATCCATCTAATATCTATTAAATTATCAAACTTTTGTTCATGTTTTGTTATGGGAGGCTGGAACTAAACATTGAACACATAGAAGCTCCGACAATATGATTATACCCCCTTTTGCAAGTTAGATCTAACATAATAAACACTTGATCTAACCTGATCTAATGAAGGTCTATCAGCCTGAATGAGTTTTTGTCTCAAATTTTGATTTGGGAGCTAGCCCATTAGATTAATAACTGATATAGCTGTAATTATGTAAGATCTAACAAAACAATGACTGAACATACCTGATCTAACAAATATCTATCAAATTAAATACTTTTTTGTCCCCCCCCACCAAATAATTGTTAATACCATTATTTGCCTGCTAGATCTAATGTAATAAACACTTGATCTAACCTGATCTATCAAAGATCTATCAGCCTGAATATTTTTTTGACCTGAAGTTTTTGAGTGAGGGGGTAGCCCCCCTAATTTAATACCTAATATTTCTGTAATTATGTTAGATCTAACAAAACAACTGACTGACTCAAATTATATAACTTTTTTTCCATTTTTTGTTATAGGGGGCTGACACCCCATATTGAACACATAGAAGCTCCCTCTATATGATTATTTATACCACCTTTTGTAAGTTAGATCTAACTTTGTAAACACTTGATACAACCTGAGCTAATAAAGATCTGTTAGCCTGAATGATTATTCGTCTGAAATTTTAATTTGGGGGGCTAGTCCCCCTAGTTTAATAACTAATATCTCCATAATTATGTTAGATCTAACAAAACAATTGACTGATCATACTGATCTAACAAATATCTATCAAATTATATAACTTTTTGTCCAATTTTTTGTTAAGGGGGGCTGATGATGGGTTAGCCCCCCACCAAATAGGTGTTAATACTACTTCTTGTATGCTAGATTTAATGAAAACAACAATTGATCTAACCGGATCTAAAAAACATGTAACCAACAAAATGCTAGATTACGAGTGGAGTGCTATTTATTGCTCCCGCTCGAAGATTAAATCCGCTCAAATTTAACTTTTATGTGCGTATCGGATAGCGCGCATTATTACAAGTTGAAAGTGAAAAGTTTTGGCATGAGCAGTAATTGAAACACATGCAAGAAGCCAATTTATTAATATTTCACATTCCAATGTTCTTCACATAGAATAATATGTTCTATTTATTCATAAATACATACATATATATATATATATTTTTTTTCATCCTTAAGCTACTTGACTGCAAAGGGTCCAAAGCACTAATATATATGTCTATAAATGTTTACATATGTATTTATGTGTTTATATGTGTACATATGTCTGTAAATACATATATACACATATAAATACATACAGACATCTGTACACAGCCTTTTTTCCCCTAACACCTGAGACCTTATATCTTTGAGCCCTTATATCTTTTTATGCAATTCTTTTATTTAATATTTTTTATCAGACAATGTTATTATGAGTGTAACTGTACTTGTGAATGTACTTTTGATGTGTTTAGTGCAACCTTTTCACTCACTTACAAGTTAACCAGAGCTCTGAAGTCAAGCTATCCCAACATGCATTAAATTCAACTGTGCTCAAGCGAACGTATCTACTTTCAACTTCTAATATGCACGCTACTTTCGATGTGCGCAAAGAGCCACGATAAACTCCTTATTGCTTGCGTGAAACAGTAAGCGTGGCACTCATGATCTAGCCCTAGGTTTCACTAATGCACCAGGGAATTCTGGGTAAGATCTGCAAATTAGATATACAATATCTCGTGTTTTTTGCTTCCAAGTGCAATCCCCTTTATGGGGTGGGTGCAGCAATATATATATATATATATATATATATATATATACATGCATACATACGTACACAGGCAGATAGATAGACACATGGAACAAAACATGTCACAGAATATATTTGTGACAATTATTCCAACCGCCTATAACACACATTTTGAACAAATTAGACAGTTGTATGGAAACAACAATAGTACTGCCCTTGAGAATGAAGACTGCTGCCACCCTCAGTCTCTCCTAAAACCACAGACACAGAATGCTTTATCAAACTGGGGGCGCTAATCTTCCAAGGTTCAGTTGTGAGTATTCAGCCCAATCAAGTTGCTGAAAATAGGAGATCCACAATAGTGCAATAAGCATAAACAGTTTAGACACCAAAAGGAAAATACTCACAGGGAGTTAATTAAAATCACTGATTTCATTTCAGCCTTTATAGATAAAGGATCACAGCTCCAGCAACTTGATTGGGCTAATTAATCACATCTGGACCTTGGAAGATTAGCGCCACCATTTGAAAAAGCATAGATACAAACACACATGTGCACATGCATACACAAACACACACATACATACACAAACACACATCCACACATGCATACATAAAAACACACGCATACACACACACACATGCATACATAAACACAAACACACACATGCATACATAAACACAAACACACACATACACACACACATACACACATGCATACATAAACACACACAGACATACACAAACACAAATACACAAATATACACAAACACACACACACACATACACACATGCATACATAAACACACACATACACACGCACACACACATACACACACATACACATTTTCTAGGGAAAAGCAAGCAGAAATACTTGCCTAGATTTGCTAATTTCTATACATTAATTCTATGGCTTTTAATTATTGAATTGAATTGTAGGATTTTAATCCCATGCTTTTATTTCCACCATAACTCAAATTATTATTATTATTATTATAAGGTATTTGTAGAGCGCCAACAGATTCTGCAGCGCTATAAACATAGGCGGTGTACAAGATAACATTTATAGGGATCAGATGGGTAGAGGGCCCTGCTGAGAGTTGCACGGTTGTAGTCGGCTCTTATGAAGACGATTTTCAAACAGCTGGGCTCATAGGCTTACATTCTAAGGGGTTCAAGGGGAAAGCAATGGTTTGTATGTCAGAGTGAGGATTTTGTGTTTAATCTTGGCAGCAATAGGAAGCGCGTTAAGGGATTGGCAGAGAGGTGCAGCAGATGAAGAGCGATGTGTAAGGAAGATGAGCCTGGAAGAGGCATTCATTATGGATTGTAAAGGAGCTAGGCGGCAGGTGGGGAGACCAGAGAGGACAGAGTTGCGATAGTCGAGGCGGGAAAGTATGAGAGAGTGGATTAAAATCTTAGTTGTGTCTTGTGTAAGGAAATGTCTAATTTTAGAGATGTTTTTAAGGTGGAAGCAGCAGGCTTTAGCCAAGGACTGAATTTGAGGAGTGAAAGAAAGGTCTGAGTCAAGTGTGACCCCAAGACATCGGGCATGCGGAGTAGAGATAATGATGGAATTATCAACAGTTATAGAAAATTGGGGGGTGGAGATTTTGGAAGAAGGGGGAAAATAAGGAGCTCAGTTTTGGAGAGATTTAGCTTAAGGTAATGAGAGGACATCCAAGGTGAGATATGAGAAAGACAGTTGGTGACACGGCTTAGTAAGGAAGGAGGTAGGTCTGGTGCAGAGAGGTAGATTTGATTGTCATCGGCATACAAATGGTATTAAAACCCGTGGGACTTTATTAAAGGGACACTGAACCCAATTTGTTTTCTTTCCTGATTCAGATAGAGCATGCAATTTTAAGCAACTTTCTAATTTACTCCAATTATCAATTTTTCTTCGTTCTCTTGCTATCTTTATTTGAAAAAGAAGACATCTAAGCTTTTTGTTTGGCTCAGAACTCTGGACAGCACTTTTTTATTGGTGGATGAATTTATCCACCAATCAGGAAGAACAACCCAGGTTGTTCACCAAAAATGGGCCGGCATCTAAACTTAAATTCTTGCATTTCAAATAAAGATACCAAGAGAATGAAGAACATTTGATAATAGGAGTAAATTAGAATGTTGCTTAAAATTTCATGCTCTATCTGAATCACAAAAGAAAAAAATTGGGTTCAGTGTCCCTTTAAGGAACCTAATGATGACGTGTAGATTGAAAAAAAAAAGACAGAGCCTTAAGGTTCCCCAAATGAGTATTACTTTTTCTCGTGTTCATAACATTTTGAAAGACATTACAATTACATTGACATTTAAAATTTGTGTTTATGTTCCCTTTATAATGGGAATAACTGAATAGAATACCAGAGCCACTAAAGCTGACTAAACCCGAATGATTGTACTTTTGTCATGTAAGTGTACAGGTCTTGATAACACAGATATGCCCTTATAAAATGTATCTCCCCTGCTTCAGTAACATCACACACTGGGGTCAGCAGACGTATATATATAATATGAGTGGCATGCAGAGGTACAACTATATAGAGACCTGCTATATCACACAAATGTTTTCATAATTGCTAAAAAAAAAAGAATAATAGGGGGAAGAATAAATAAATACATGACAGAAAAAAGACCACACGCCCTGTATCCTCTCTGTAAGTGACATATAGGATTGACTGTTGTGCTCCATAAAAATACCGGACTACCTACAGGTGAATAGGCATGGGTGGTAAGTGGGGTCACACGATTCCCCCCAAAAGCTCAAACTCAAGCCCTACTCTTCATACCACCATGTATATTTTCCACAACTTAATAGTCATTTTATCCCCTTGGTTGCCAGTAACACGCATACTTAGTAGTGATTTGACCCTCTTGACTCACAGGGGCACACACACAGCAATGATTTAACACCCCCATGACTGCCTGTAACACATATAATAGAAAATGCACAGTGTTGCTTCTTTTTAGGGATATTTGCATTGCATAGCAGCATACAAAGCCCTTTACATTTATCTGACACTTATGGACATTTAAGTGTCCAGTATTTTTATATAGATTGTACTGGAGAGCCTGCTAAAATACTGGATCATTCATTCGGTTAAATACTGGACACCTGGCAGCCCTAGAATGATTTGCTATATCACGTTTGGTGCACTGTGACCGGGAAATTACATGTAAACCTATTCTCTACAATGAGAACTTACTTATTTAATCGCAGCATTGAAGCCTATGGGAAAATATGTTAACACAATTGTGATATTGTAGCTTTGTTTTTTTTACGCATGTCGGGGTAGTGCGCAAGTGAAAACTTTTACTTTTAACTTGTAATACACGCGGTATGCGACATGCACAAAAAAACAAAGTTGAGCACAGTTATCACGCAAGCAGGAGCAATAAATAGCGCTACACTTGTAATCTAGCCAATAGTGTTCAACTAGTTTGAATACATATAAAAAGGTGTTTAGATAGTGTCCAAAATAATATATATCGCTCCTATGAGATCCTCACTGTTGTACAAGTGTCACCTAAAAAATAAACGTGAACATATCGGTGCACACTTGTGATACGTCTGACTCACCCTAACAGATATCATAATATACTACATATATTATATTTCAATAACGTACACCATATAATACATAAGGAAGTAAACATAACCTACACTAGATAAAAACAAATAGATAAAATAGAGAAACTGAAATATAGATAGATAGATAGATAGTACTATTTAAAAGTGCACTGCCAGTTGCTGACGTATAACAAAGTATCTGCATATGCCAGCTGACAACTGCTTATGTAGACTCATGTATGAGAGTGCACAAATGTTCAGTCCATAGTCAGATTAACACTAATATGTACTTCTTTAGCACCAATTATTCCTAATTGTGAAGCCCACTTGTGTTAGAGGGACTAGGAGGAACAGTAAGTCCGAGATTTTCTCAAGGACACTTTAGGACAACAGTAAATGTCATCTCACACAGCATCTGCTGCTCGTTCTTCATTGGATTGTGCAAAATCCATTTGCTAGAAAGAAGCTTTAGAAATGAAACAGAAACGTCTGCAAATGGATATTCTCAGGGGCTGCGGACCAGCTAAAAATAGAGCAGCACTGACAGTCTCCAGCAGGTAAAAATGGCAGGGAGACGGCAGGAGCAGTAATGCGCTCTTATCATGTATCACTGTACTGAACTTCCCAGATTTAACTCCTACACTCCCATCAAAAGTGACAGCAGATCTGCTCTGCCTGTTTCCCTAGATTGGAACATCTTAGTCAGATCTGTCTATTTCAGTGTATACCCAAATGTATATCTCAGACTTACCAATATTCTTTGCTGTATAATGACGGAATATCTATACAATAATAGTGAACATGCTGTGCTTTATAATGATGTGAGTCTCTATACCCTTATGAGTATGCTGCGGAGTATAATGGTGTTGAGTATCTATACACTGATAATGACCACACTGCGCAGTATAATGATGATGAGTATCTATACACAAATAATTGCCAGACTGCACTATATAATGATTATAAGTATTTATACACTGCTAATGAGCGCATTGTGCTGTATAAACATTTGGAGTATCTGTACTCTAATATGAACATATTACACTGTGTAAACCTATAAACTGATAATGAGTACAGAGAGAGAGAGAGAGAGAGACTAAGATCACGCCTATAATAAGCCCAGAAGCACATAAAAAATGCCAACATAAAAAAAAAGAAGACAAAACTGTATGTCATGGTTTATACAATTTGTATTAATGTTTGAATGTTAATATAATCAAAAAGATAAGAAGATACCCAACATGGGAATGAAAAAAAAAACTGTATGGCAAAACAGCATCTTATTTATTACTCTACAAATTGACGAGTTAAAGCATAACATAATATTAGAATCTATGAATGGTGGATTATTATCGAGCATCATATGAAATAGAGTAACTACAAATTTATTATCCACTTCCATCTTAGCCTACAAGATATATTGCAGATATACAGGACGTGTGCTATAACATCACTGATTTCACGTGATATGAAACATCTAATGAATACGTAAACAATAAAATATAACACCACAATACCCAACCAGCTAGATTAAATGGTTGATTTGTTAGGAGCTCATACTATACAGTAACAAAACACCACTGACAGGAAAGCAGCCCTGACAGCTATACGCTACAATTACAGAATCAGAACATAACAATACAATAGGTGGGATTGACATACAACGAGACAGTCCAAATTTTAAAAGGTTATAATTGTATAATTAAACATATTACAACAAAAATGACAACCGGTCATTTTACAGTAATACAGAGTGTGTGGCGTGCAGCATTAGATTGCAGCAATGTCTCTCTTTTATAGGCCATCTTGGGTGTTTCTGAGAATCTTCACAATAGGCACCTTGTGGTCTTCTTCTTATCTTGTCCATACAAACTTTGGGTGTTACTGTAGCTGAAAATACTTACTTTGCATATACAGCAGTTTCTCTACTAGCTGAATTGACAAAAAGAAATGTAACTGTTTAAAAATATCACTTGTCAGTCCCTTATAACATATAAGAAAAATATATATACAGAATTAAAAACATTTTTCCTTAACATTTCTCACCCTTTTGATAATTTTATTATCACATGTATTTATCTATTACCTTGCGTTTATTATCACGCCATTATTACTTTGTGTCTCTTACTTGACTAACTAACAACCTTCCTATCTGGAAATGACCCCTTAAACAGACTGTATATCACTGAGTATACAGATAAGCTGCATAGACAGTGGGATGATGAGCCTCCATTACAGATCTGCCTACATAGTTATCATTTCCTCTAAGCATTCACACATCTTTATTGGTAACACGCAAACACAAAATATGCAATCTCTATCTAAACAGATAACAACAGCAGCCAGAACTGCATCCCTTCACAGGCCTAAGTCCAAATCCTGTAGTAGGCCCAAAGCTGATGAGGTGCAATTGTGGGACCCCCTCGCAGAGATGAGATCTTCCACCTGTCTCCTAAAATGACTGGAGGGTCTGCAGGGAAGGCAGGTAGCTGAACTAAGTTATCAGTCGGTCATCTCTGTGGCTGTTGTATCATCACCCTAAACAATCGGTATCTTCATCTTTTTCTGCAATGAGAAACACAAATCATTAACAATTTCCAAACAATTAGTCACATTAGAATTACTCCTATCACTACCACTATGGGTTTTAAAAGATTTGTAAGCATATTTTTAAACCAGGTTCCAATCGATCCCATCCTTCCTTAGCTATATCTCTAGATCTTTGTTGTAACTCTTTTACTTTATTCATGTGTAAAACTTGTAGTCTCATTAATAATCCCATCCATAATACTAGCATATTTGTTAATTATATTTGCTAGCTCAATTCCTTAACCTGTCCAGGCAGGAAACCACATCCAGACTTTATCTGCAGATGAGAATAATTCTTACTTATACCTTGTTTAAGGACCATTGGAATAATCTTACCATCTTTCCCAGCCATAGTTGAAACCATCTCATATTGTTATATAACTGAGTTTGACAGGTCCATTCATCATTGTCTGTCTGTTCAAGACAGGCACACCTAGTGGTACACAAAGCTTTTAATGTTGAACAAAAACACAAACTATTAGAATCAGCAGTTACTGTATCACATGGTACTTTGTTAGGTTCCATATTAAATGTAAAGGTAGCATTTCTACAATCTGTTTCCCCCACATATACTTTGGGCAAACTAAATATGCAACCTTTCATGTTTGCTATGTAATTAACATACATTGGCCCAAGACACATTGTAGCTATAGAAACTATACCAGCAAGTTCTAAGTATGTACCTTGATCTGAGATAGCATTATGAACAGAGTTATCTATATCTATTTGAACATCATAGCTGTAATCTGTCATATTTAAATCATTCATTGATATTGGTACACCTATTAAAGGGATTCCTTTATGATTGGCAGGAACATGAGAGCATATCCAACAGTCTGTGGCATTCAGTTGCTTGGCGGTTTGTTGGTGTAAAAGCCAGATGGAATTTGTCCGTTTGTCACCCTTCACTGGTATATAGAGGTATAAAACACAAAGAAAAGGACACAGAAAAAAACAGGACAGTATAGGCATCTTGGCAGTTAGTTAACCCACTTTGTCCCCAATGGTCTCACCCTTTTGACCCAGATTTTTATCACCAGCCTGGAAGTTCACTTTCTTACAGTGAGAGGCTTGTATCCAGTTTGGTTTCCATTCCACTTTGACTGAGGTGGGTGTTGTCAGTAACACCTGATATGGGCCGTCAAACCGGGGCTCTAAGTGTCTCCTCACTTATCTTCTTATCACCACCCAGTCTCCAGGGTGCAGGTGGTGAGTTCCAGTTATTTGTTCTGGATCTGGTAATGAAGAGAAAACTTTTCCATACAAATTAGTCAGTTGCTCATGCAGCTGAACAACATAATCAGTTAGAGAAGCATACTGCCCATGTAATTCTTGTGGAAAGAAAAGACCTATTAGTGGTCTACCAAACAAAATTTCAAATGGTGAAAGGCCATGCTTTGCCTTTGGGGTATGTCTTTACTGCAAAGAGGGCTAAAGGTAAGGCTTGTACCCAAGTAAGTTTTGTCTGCTCACAGATCTTAGCTATTTTATTTTTTAAAACACCATTGGCTCTCTCTACTTTCCCAGACGATTAATCTGCAACCCTTTCATCATTTCTGCAAACACTTGCCCAGTAAAATGAGTCCCTTGATCAGATTCTACTGTTTCAGGTAAACCATATCTGCACACAATTTCAGTTATCAGTTTTCTTCTGTTACACCTGCTGTTGCCTTGGCAACCAGCCAGGCCTCCAGCCAAGAGGAAAACATGTCTACACACACCAAAACATACTCATACACACCACATTTGTGCAGCTGAATATAGTCTATTTGCAGTCTTTGGAATGGGTAGTCAAGTTTTACAAGGTGTTTCATCTCCACCTTTGTCAATTTACCTGGAGTGTATTTAGCACAAATCATACATTTCTTGCACCATTCAGTTACAAATTGTGAGAAACCTGGTGCAAACCAAAATTTATTAACACTTGCAATCATTCCCCCTTTGGAAACATGGAAAGGGAGATTAGATAAACTGCATAAAACAGGATATAGCACTGTAGGTGCACATAATCTACCATCCCCATGTTTCCAAATCTTATTTTCCAGTTTGGAACCAGCTTTTTTCCACTTGCTCTGAGTTAGGGAACCTGTTTGGTTTTGGAGGTTTTTCAAGACCTCCATTGTCAAATTCTCCACAGTGTCAGAGGACTGTTGGAGTATCATGAGAGCTGCCTTCTTGGCTGCTTCATCTACCCTATTATTACCCATAGTGATAGGATCTATTGCTCTCTGATGTGCCTTTAATTTCATAACAGCTATAGATCTTTTGAAAACGCTGCAGTCTGTTCCAGTGTCCACCAAACACTCCACAAAAATGGCATGACATGTCAGAGAGGGTCAGGCGAACAAAGGCATCACCCCCTCTGCTCTCAGACATGATTGGTAGCACTGGAAGCCCAGTCCATCAAATGTTCTCCCACAATTATAACATTTACCTTTTCTGGGTTCCCCCTCATTTATCCCTTAAACTGTTTCTATTGGGCTTTCCTAGGGCACATACTGGCATTACCCTTAGTGTTGTCTTTTTCTATACTTCTATGTTCCTTTGTATTGCGCTTGCTAAGCTCATTAGTCTTGGGACTGATTTATATCGCCAATCAGAATGGGCGGAAACCAATTGAGAAACCAATTTATTATGGATTTCTTTATTCAGTCCTGACACCAATGTGGCAGTGAGCATTTTTCCCATACCTTAGTCATCAAGGTTACCTCCCCTTGGGGCATATACATCTTGACATGAGGTGGTATTGGGCACATAAGATACTACAGTCAAAACTCGGGGCACAAATAATTTTCCCCAGCAATACTAAAACCCAACAATTTCCTTTTATTACTTAGAACATGCAGTTGTAAAAAAATTTCCATTTCATGTCTATTAGCAAAATATCATTATTCACTTGATATTCTTTATTAAAGGATCAGCAAGGCACCACTGGGAATCAGCTAAACACATCAGGTAAACCAAAGAAAAGGTCCATCTATGTGCAGCCTACAATCGACAGCTAGCTCCCAGTAATGCATTCCTCCTCCCAAACCTACCTAGAAAAACATTTGGGTTTCACATACATATATATATACACAGTATATATACACAGTATACACATACATACATACATACATACATACATACATCTATACATATATACACACATATACAGCGCATACACATACACATACATATATGCAAATACATATACAGCACACATGTACACACTGTGACATAAATATTCACACTCTCACACGCATGTATTTACTATCAAATACACTTACAAAGATACTCACTGACAAACTGGCACACAGATTCTACACACTCTACAAAAAATGCACACAAACCCCAGGACTAGGGCACATAGTCCACAAGGCCTTGGCATGCAGTCACAAATGACAATAGACATCCAATTGCCAGTACCCACATACAATCAGACCCACAACCAATTATCTAACCTTATAAATGCAAGGGCTACCATTAGCGACCAAATAACTTTCAAAGGGGTAAGTACTAGTGGTCTATCAGTAGTGAAAATACTTGAGTAGTAAAATTGTAATTACCAATAAAGTAACTAGCAAATCAGACCTCTTAAAGATTCACTACTAGAATCTTGTGTATATTGTAATTTATATTAATTCTACTGCAAAGATATCACTAGGACCATAATGTACAAAGAGACAATGTATGGCTATTGCAGTGTCACTTATGCAAGTCACAGTAGTGCTGGCCTTTTAAAACTCCAGTTAACCCATATAAATACCAAGCAGAAATGTAAAAGCCCTAAATGCCCCCAAGCATAGCATACACTCTTATGTCTTTTAATGAAAGGCTTGCATATGTGTGTGTGCAAAACATACATAATCTTACATTTAATTCAGTTGAACAAAACTTTTAAACAGCACATAAAGTCTAGGACAAAAAAGGGTTAAAAAAACAACAGGAGGGAGGGGGGGTTGGAAGCCCCCACCCAGTACAGCAGCTGCAGCACACATCAGAGAAACTGGATTCTAAACATACTTTGTTTTCTACAGAAAAATACACTGGGCTGTTTCTGATAGGATTCTACAGTTATTTTTATAGAGATTTCTCCAACATTGGTGTGTCCGGTCCACGGCGTCATCCTTACTTGTGGGATATTCTCTTCCCCAACAGGAAATGGCAAAGAGTCCCAGCAAAGCTGGTCACATGATCCCTCCTAGGCTCCGCCCACCCCAGTCATTCTCTTTGCCGTTGCACAGGCAACATCTCCACGGAGATGGTTAAGAGTTTTTTGGTGTTTAAATGTAGTTTTATTCTTCTATCAAGTGTTTGTTATTTTAAAATAGTGCTGGTATGTACTATTTACTCTGAAACAGAAAAGGATGAAGATTTCTGTTTGTAAGAGGAAGATGATTTTAGCAGACAGTAACTAAAATCGATTGCTGTTTCCACACAGGACTGTTGAGATGAAGTAACTTCAGTTGGGGGAAACAGTTAGCAGTCTTTTCTGCTTAAGGTATGACTAGCCATATTTCTAACAAGACCATGTAATGCTGGAAGGCTGTCATTTCCCCTCATGGGGACCGGTAAGCCATTTTCTTAGTTAAACATAAAAGAATAAAGGGCTTCAAAAAGGGCTTAAAAACTGGTAGACATTTTTCTGGGCTAAAACAATTGCTTTACTAGACATATTATGCAGATTCTAACTAATTTTTGGTATTATAAACTTGGGGAACGTTTAGAAAAATGGCAGGCACTGTGTTGGACACCTTTTTCAGATGGGGGCCTTTCTAGTTATAGACAGAGCCTCATTCTGGGACTGTATAGGGGTTAAATGTAAAAACGGCTCTGGTTCCGTTAATTTAAGGGTTAAAGCTCTGAAATTTGGTGTGCAATACTTTTAATGCTTTAAGACACTGTGGTGAAATTTTGGTGAATTTTGAACAATTCCTTCATACTTTTTCACATATTCAGTAATAAAGTGTTTTCAGTTTGAAATTTAAAGTGACAGTAACGGTTTTATTTTAAAACGTTTTTTGTGCTTTGTTGACAAGTTTAAGCCTGTTTAACATGTCTGTACCATCAGATAAGCTATGTTCTATATGTATGAAAGCCAATGTGTCTCCCCATTTAAATTTATGTGATAATTGTGCCATAGTGTCCAAACAAAGTAAGGACAGTAATGCAACAGATAATGATATTGCCCAAGATGATTCCTCAAATGAGGGGAGTAAACATGATACTACATCATCCCCTACTGTGTCTACACCAGTTATGCCCACACAGGAGGCCCCTAGTACATCTAGTGCGCCAATACTTATAACCATGCAACAATTAACGGCTGTAATGGATAACTCCATAGCAAATATTTTATCCAAAATGCCTACTTATCAGAGAAAGCGCGATTGCTCTGTTTTAAACACTGAAGAGCAAGAGGACGCTGATGATAACTGTTCTGACATACCCTCACACCAATCTCAAGGGGCCATGAGGGAGGTTTTGTCTGATGGAGAAATTTCAGATTCAGGAAAAATTTCTCATCAAGCTGAACCTGATGTTGTGACATTTAAATTTAAATTAGAACATCTCCGCGCACTGCTTAAGGAGGTGTTATCTACTCTGGATGATTGTGACAATTTGGTCATTCCAGAGAAATTATGTAAGATGGACAAGTTCCTAGAGGTTCCGGTGCCCCCCGACGCTTTTCCTATACCCAAGCGGGTGGCGGACATAGTAAATAAAGAGTGGGAAAGGCCCGGCATACCTTTTGTTCCCCCCCCTATATTTAAGAAATTATTTCCTATAGTCGACCCCAGAAAGGACTTATGGCAGACAGTCCCCAAGGTCGAGGGGGCGGTTTCTACTCTAAACAAACGCACTAGTATTCCTATCGAAGATAGTTGTGCTTTCAAAGATCCTATGGATAAGAAATTAGAGGGTTTGCTTAAAAAGATTTTTGTACAGCAAGGTTACCTTCTACAACCAATTTCATCCATTGTTCCTGTCACTACGGCAGCGTGTTTCTGGTTCGAGGAACTAGAAAAATCGCTCAGTAAAGAATCTTCGTATGAGGAGGTTATGGACAGAGTTCAAGCACTTAAATTGGCTAACTCTTTTGTTTTAGATGCCGCTTTGCAATTAGCTAGATTAGCGGCGAAAAATTCAGGGTTTGCTGTCGTGGCGCGCAGAATGCTTTGGCTAAAGTCTTGGTCAGCGGATGTGTCTTCCAAGACAAAATTGCTTAACATTCCTTTCAAGGGTAAAACATTATTTGGACCTGATTTGAAAGAGATTATTTCAGACATCACTGGGGGAAAGGGCCACGCCCTCCCACAGGATAGGTCTTTTAAGGCTAATAATAAGCCTAATTTTCGTCCCTTTCGCAGAAACGGACCAGTCTCTAATTCTGTATCCTCTAAGCAAGAGGGTAATACTTCACAACCCAAACCAGCCTGGAAACCAATGCAAGGCTGGAACAAGGGTAAGCAGGCCAAGAAGCCTACCACTGCTACCAAAACAGCATGAAGGGATAGCCCCCTATCCGGGACCGGATCTAGTGGGGGGCAGACTTTCTCTCTTTGCTCAGGCTTGGGCAAGAGATGTTCAGGATCCTTGGGCGCTAGAAATAGTTTCTCAAGGTTATCTCCTGGAATTCAAGGAACTACCCCCAAGGGGAAGGTTCCACAGGTCTCAATTATCTTCAAACCAAATAAAGAGACAGGCATTCTTACATTGTGTAGAAGACCTGTTAAAGATGGGAGTGATACATCCAGTTCAAATAAGAGAACAAGGAATGGGATTTTATTCCAATCTGTTCATAGTTCCCAAAAAAGAGGGAACATTCAGACCAATTTTGGATCTAAAGATCCTAAACAAATTTCTCAGGGTACCATCGTTCAAAATGGAAACTATTCGAACGATCCTACCTACTATCCAGGAAAATCAATTTATGACTACCGTGGATTTAAAGGATGCGTACCTACATATTCCTATCCACAAGGAACATCATCAGTTCCTAAGGTTCGCTTTTCTGGACAAGCATTACCAGTTTGTGGCACTTCCATTTGGATTAGCCACTGCTCCAAGGATTTTCACAAAGGTACTAGGGTCCCTTCTAGCGGTTCTAAGACCAAGGGGCATTGCAGTAGTACCTTACTTGGACGACATCCTGAAAAAGGCTCATACGGACATCGTCCTAGCCTTTCTCAGATCTCACGGATGGAAGGTGAACAAAGAAAAAAAGTTCTCTGTCCCCGTCAACAAGAGTTCCCTTCTTGGGAACAATAATAGATTCCTTAGAAATGAGGATTTTTCTGACAGAGGTCAGAAAATCAAAACTTCTAAGCTCTTGTCAAGTACTTCATTCTGTTCCTCGTCCTTCCATAGCGCAGTGCATGGAAGTAATAGGATTGATGGTTGCAACAATGGACATAGTTCCTTTTGCACGAATTCATCTAAGACCATTACAACTGTGCATGCTCAGACAGTGGAATGGGGATTATACAGACTTGTCTCCGACGATTCAAGTAGATCAAAAGACCAGAGATTCACTGCGTTGGTGGCTGACCCTGGACAATCTGTCACAGGGAATGAGCTTCCGCAGACCAGAGTGGGTCATTGTCACGACCGACGCCAGCCTAGTGGGCTGGGGCGCGGTCTGGGAATCCCTGAAAGCTCAGGGTCTATGGTCTCGGGAAGAGTCTCTTCTCCCGATAAACATTCTGGAACTAAGAGCGATATTCAATGCTCTCAGAGCTTGGCCTCAACTAGCAAAGGCCAAATTCATAAGGTTTCAGTCAGACAACATGACGACCGTTGCATATATCAATCATCAGGGGGGAACAAGGACTTCCCTGGCGATGAAAGAAGTGACCAAGATAATTCAATGGGCGGAGGATCACTCCTGCCACTTGTCTGCGATCCACATCCCAGGAGTGGAAAATTGGGAAGCGGATTTTCTGAGTCGTCAGACATTCCATCCGGGGGAGTGGGAACTCCATCCGGAAATCTTTGCCCAAATAACTCAATTATGGGGCATTCCAGACATGGATCTGATGGCGTCTCGTCAGAACTTCAAGGTTCCTTGCTACGGGTCCAGATCCAGGGATCCCAAGGCGACCCTAGTAGATGCACTAGTAGCACCTTGGACCTTCAACCTAGCTTATGTATTCCCACCGTTTCCTCTCATCCCCAGGCTGGTAGCCAGGATCAATCAGGAGAGGGCCTCGGTGATCTTGATAGCTCCTGCGTGGCCACGCAGGACTTGGTATGCAGACCTGGTGAATATGTCATCGGCTCCACCATGGAAGCTACCTTTGAGACAGGACCTTCTTGTTCAGGGTCCATTCGAACATCCGAATCTGGTTTCCCTCCAACTGACGGCTTGGAGATTGAACGCTTGATTTTATCAAAGCGTGGGTTTTCAGATTCTGTAATAGATACTCTGATTCAGGCTAGAAAGCCTGTAACTAGAAAAATTTACCATAAAATATGGAAAAAATATATCTGTTGGTGTGAATCTAAAGGATTCCCATGGAACAAGATAAAAATTCCTAAGATTCTATCCTTTCTACTAGAAGGTTTGGAGAAAGGATTATCTGCAAGTTCTCTGAAGGGACAGATCTCTGCTTTATCTGTTTTACTTCACAAAAGACTGGAAGCTGTGCCAGATGTTCAAGCATTTGTTCAGGCTCTGGTTAGGATCAAGCCTGTTTACAGACCTTTGACTCCTCCCTGGAGTCTAAATCTAGTTCTTTCAGTTCTTCAAGGGGTTCCGTTTGAACCCTTACATTCCGTAGATATTAAGTTATTATCTTGGAAAGTTTTGTTTTTGGTTGCAATTTCTTCTGCTAGAAGAGTTTCAGAGTTATCTGCTCTGCAGTGTTCTCCGCCCTATCTGGTGTTCCATGCAGATAAGGTGGTTTTGCGTACTAAGCCTGGTTTTCTTCCGAAAGTTGTTTCCAACAAAAATATTAACCAGGAGATAGTTGTACCTTCTTTGTGTCCGAATCCAGTTTCAAAGAAGGAACGTTTGTTACACAATTTGGATGTAGTCCGTGCTCTAAAATTCTATTTAGAGGCTACTAAAGATTTCAGACAAACATCTTCCTTGTTTGTTGTTTATTCTGGTAAAAGGAGAGGTCAAAAAGCGACTTCTACCTCTCTTTCCTTTTGGCTTAAAAGCATTATCCGATTGGCTTATGAGACTGCCGGACGGCAGCCTCCTGAAAGAATCACAGCTCACTCCACTAGGGCTGTGGCTTCCACATGGGCCTTTAAGAACGAGGCTTCTGTTGACCAGATATGTAAGGCAGCGACTTGGTCTTCACTGCACACTTTTGCCAAATTTTACAAATTTGATACTTTTGCTTCTTCGGAGGCTATTTTTGGGAGAAAGGTTTTGCAAGCCGTGGTGCCTTCCATTTAGGTGACCTGATTTGCTCCCTCCCTTCATCCGTGTCCTAAAGCTTTGGTATTGGTTCCCACAAGTAAGGATGACGGCGTGGACCGGACACACCAATGTTGGAGAAAACAGAATTTATGCTTACCTGATAAATTACTTTCTCCAACGGTGTTGTCCGGTCCACGGCCCGCCCTGGTTTTTTAATCAGGTCTGATGAATTATTTTCTCTAACTACAGTCACCACGGTATCATATGGTTTCTCCTATATATATTTCCTCCTGTCCGTCGGTCGAATGAATGGGGTGGGCGGAGCCTAGGAGGGATCATGTGACCAGCTTTGCTGGGACTCTTTGCCATTTCCTGTTGGGGAGGAGAATATCCCACAAGTAAGGATGACGCCGTGGACCGGACACACCGTTGGAGAAAGTAATTTATCAGGTAAGCATAAATTCTGTTTTTCCTAGTTGAATAATTCAAAGGTTCCCCCTTTGGAAACCCAACATCCATTCCCTTAGTCAACTTGCACCATTCAGGCAGATGCCAGCTGACCCACATACTATATTCTTTATACATTCCCTCCTGTGGGCTATTGAGGAAATTTTGGACCTCATGTCACCCTTTCTAAGAATCGTTTCTCATAACCCAGTTATGATGGAGGGGACTCTTACCCTTCTCTCTCGACTCTTAGCAATACTGTGGCTGTCAGGGAAAGGCCCACACTATAAATCCCACACTATAAATCCCTCCTAATTTTCCAACAAACCCAAATAATAAACAGTAGGGAGATAAATCCTAAAAGTACTTGGCCTCTTATATCATCAAAATCAAACCATGCTAGGGGACTTACATCAACAGTTTTATACATCATTAGAGACAAGTCTACTACAGCTCAGGTATGCGCCCTTCAGTATAGGAGCGTGCAAACTCAAACCAGTGTGCCCAAGGTTTTCAGAAACAAAGCCAAGAGGTGATCAAAAAGATCAGAATTCGCCCTTGTTCTCTGGGAATAGCACTATGCCCAATAGCAGCAATGGACTGAAGCTGAACTTAATCAACGATGTCCATAGGCCGAGCATAGGGGGTACCCAGAGACTTTGTACTGACAGACCAAGGTTGACTAGTAAGAAATTCTGCAGCTACCCACACTTAACCTTCTATTTTTCCTCTGCTGTACAGACCATTTTAGTAACAGTTTACGTTTACTTAACAAACACAGGCCTAGATTTAGAGTTCGGCGGTAGCCGTCAAAACCAGCGTTAGAGGCTCCTAACGCTGGTTTTGGCCGCCCGCTGGTATTTGGAGTCAGTGATTAAAGGGTCTAACGCTCACTTTACAGCCGCGACTTTTCCATACCGCAGATCCCCCTACGCCATTTGCGTAGCCTATATTTTCAATGGGATCTTTCTAACGCTGGTATTTAGAGTCGTTTCTGAAGTGAGCGTTAGAGCTCTAACGACAAGATTCCAGCCGCCTGAAAATAGCAGGAGTTAAGAGCTTTCTGGCTAACGCCGGTTTATAAAGCTCTTAACTACTGTACCCTAAAGTACACTAACACCCATAAACTACCTATGTACCCCTAAACCGAGGTCCCCCCACACCGCCGCCACTCGATTAAAATTTTTAACCCCTAATCTGCCGACCGCCACCTACGTTATATTTATGTACCCCTAATCTGCTGCCCCTAACCCCGCCGACCCCTGTATTATATTTATTCACCCCTAACCTGCTCCCCACAACGTCGCCGCCAGCTACTTACAATAATTAACCCCTAATCTTCCGACCGCAAATCGCCGCCACCTACGTTATCCCTATGTACCCCTACTCTGCTGCCCCTAACATCGCCGACCCCTATATTATATTTATTAACCCCTAATCTGCCCCCCTCAACGTCGCCGACACCTGCCTACACTTATTAACCCCTAATCTGCCGAGCGGACCTGAGCGCTACTATAATAAAGTTATTAACCCCTAATCCGCCTCACTAACCCTATCATAAATAGTATTAACCCCTAATCTGCCCTCCCTAACATCGCCGACACCTAACTTCAATTATTAACCCCTAAACTTCCGATCGGAGCTCACCGCTATTCTAATAAATGGATTAACCCCTAAAGCTAAGTCTAACCCTAACACTAACACCCCCCTAAGTTATATATAATTTTTATCTAACGAAATAAATTAACTCTTATTAAATAACTTATTCCTATTTAAAGCTAAATACTTACCTGTAAAATAAATCCTAATATAGCTACAATATAAATTATAATTATATTATAGCTATTTTAGGATTAATATTTATTTTACAGGCAACTTTGTAATTATTTTAACCAGGTACAATAGCTATTAAATAGTTAAGAACTATTTAATAGTTACCTAGTTAAAATAATAACAAATTTACCTGTAAAATAAATCCTAACCTAAGTTATAATTAAACCTAACACTACCCTATCAATAAAATAATTAAATAAACTACCTACAATTACCTACAATTAACCTAACACTACACTATCAATAAATTAATTAAACACAATTGCTACAAATAAATACAATTAAATAAACTAGCTAAAGTACAAAAAATAAAAAAGAACTAAGTTACAGAAAATAAAAAAATATTTACAAACATAATAAAAATATTACAACAATTTTAAACTAATTACACCTACTCTAAGCCCCCTAATAAAATAACAAAGCCCCCCAAAATAAAAAATTCCCTACCCTATTCTAAATTAAAAAAGTTACAAGCTCTTTTACCTTACCAGCCCTGAACAGGGCCCTTTGCGGGGCATGCCCCAAGAATTTCAGCTCTTTTGCCTGTAAAAAAAACCATACAATACCCCCCCCCAACATTACAACCCACCACCCACATACCCCTAATCTAACCCAAACCCCCCTTAAATAAACCTAACACTAATCCCCTGAAGATCTTCCTACCTTGTCTTCACCATCCAGGTATCACCGATCCGTCCTGGCTCCAAGATCTTCATCCAACCCAAGCGGGGGTTGGCGATCCATAATCCGGTGCTCCAAAGTCTTCCTCCTATCCGGCAAGAAGAGGACATCCGGACCGGCAAACATCTTCTCCAAGCGGCATCTTCGATCTTCTTCCATCCGGTGCGGAGCGGGTCCATCTTGAAGCAGGCGACGCGGATCCATCCTCTTCTTCCGATGTCTCCCGACTAATGACGGTTCCTTTAAGGGACGTCATCCAAGATGGCGTCCCTCGAATTCCGATTGGCTGATAGGATTCTATCAGCCAATCGGAATTAAGGTAGGAATTTTCTGATTGGCTGATGGAATCAGCCAATCAGAATCAAGTTCAATCCGATTGGCTGATCCAATCAGCCAATCAGATTGAGCTCGCATTCTATTGGCTGTTCCGATCAGCCAATAGAATGCAAGCTCAATCTGATTGGCTGATGGGATCGGCCAATCGGATTGAACTTGATTCTGATTGGCTGATTCCATCAGCCAATCAGAAAATTCCTACCTTAATTCCGATTGGCTGATAGAATCCTATCAGCCAATCGGAATTCGAGGGACGCCATCTTGGATGACGTCCCTTAAAGGAACCGTCATTAGTCGGGAGACATCGGAAGAAGAGGATGGATCCGCGTCGCCTGCTTCAAGATGGACCCGCTCCGCACCGGATGGAAGAAGATCGAAGATGCCGCTTGGAGAAGATGTTTGCCGGTCCGGATGTCCTCTTCTTGCCGGATAGGAGGAAGACTTTGGAGCACCGGATTATGGATCGCCAACCCCCGCTTGGGTTGGATGAAGATCTTGGAGCCAGGACGGATCGGTGATACCTGGATGGTGAAGACAAGGTAGGAAGATCTTCAGGGGATTAGTGTTAGGTTTATTTAAGGGGGGTTTGGGTTAGATTAGGGGTATGTGGGTGGTGGGTTGTAATGTTGGGGGGGGGTATTGTATGGTTTTTTTTACAGGCAAAAGAGCTGAAATTCTTGGGGCATGCCCCGCAAAGGGCCCTGTTCAGGGCTGGTAAGGTAAAAGAGCTTGTAACTTTTTTAATTTAGAATAGGGTAGGGAATTTTTTATTTTGGGGGGCTTTGTTATTTTATTAGGGGGCTTAGAGTAGGTGTAATTAGTTTAAAATTGTTGTAATATTTTTATTATGTTTGTAAATATTTTTTTATTTTCTGTAACTTAGTTCTTTTTTATTTTTTGTACTTTAGCTAGTTTATTTAATTGTATTTATTTGTAGCAATTGTGTTTAATTAATTTATTGATAGTGTAGTGTTAGGTTAATTGTAGGTAATTGTAGGTAGTTTATTTAATTATTTTATTGATAGGGTAGTGTTAGGTTTAATTATAACTTAGGTTAGGATTTATTTTACAGGTAAATTTGTTATTATTTTAACTAGGTAACTATTAAATAGTTCTTAACTATTTAATAGCTATTGTACCTGGTTAAAATAATTACAAAGTTGCCTGTAAAATAAATATTAATCCTAAAATAGCTATAATATAATTATAATTTATATTGTAGCTATATTAGGATTTATTTTACAGGTAAGTATTTAGCTTTAAATAGGAATAAGTTATTTAATAAGAGTTAATTTATTTCGTTAGATAAAAATTATATTTAACTTAGGGGGGTGTTAGTGTTAGGGTTAGACTTAGCTTTAGGGGTTAATCCATTTATTAGAATAGCGGTGAGCTCCGATCGGAAATTTAGGGGTTAATAATTGAAGGTAGGTGTCGGCGATGTTAGGGAGGGCAGATTAGGGGTTAATACTATTTATGATAGGGTTAGTGAGGCGGATTAGGGGTTAATAACTTTATTATAGTAGCGCTCAGGTCCGCTCGGCAGATTAGGGGTTAATAAGTGTAGGTAGGTGTCGGCGACGTTGTGGGGGGCAGATTAGGGGTTAATAAATATAACATAGGGGTCGGCGATGTTAGGGCAGCAGATTAGGGGTACATAGGGATAACGTAGGTGGCGGCGTTTTACGGAGCGGCAGATTAGGGGTTAAAAGTGTAATGCAGGGGTCAGCGATAGCGGGGGCGGCAGATTAGGGGTTAATAAGTGTAAGGATAGTGGTGTTTAGACTCGGGGTACATGTTAGGGTGTTAGGTGCAGACGTAGGAAGTGTTTCCCCATAGGAAACAATGGGGCTGCGTTAGGAGCTGAACGCTGCTTTTTTGCAGGTGTTAGGTTTTTTTTCAGCTCAAACAGCCCCATTGTTTCCTATGGGAGAATCGTGCACGAGCACGTTTTTGAGGCCGGCCGCGTCCGTAAGCAACTCTGGTATCGAGAGTTGCATTTGCGGTAAAAATGCTCTACGCTCCTTTTTTGGAGCCTAACGCAGCATTTATTTTAACTCTCGATACCAGAGTTAAATTTATGGTGCGGCCAGAAAAAAGCCCGCGGAGCGTTAACAGCCCTTTTACCGCCGAACTCCAAATCTAGGCCACAGAAAATAGAAAACATTTGTTTCTGAGGACAGTAGAATCCTCTTACTTAACACACTACTGCTCCCACTTGCTTTCTCCGCAGAGGGGCGTCTTGGAGCAGTACATTCACACGCCGTAAAGGACCTCTTACACTCACACATTCAACAAAAGATGTTAAAACATAAAATACAACTGTCTCAGGTTCTTGGGAGTTTGTACTCACGACAGGACAGAGGGTTTAGGAATCAGAGGATAGGAGAGCAATTTGAGAAACAAAGGTTCTCACCTTTTTGGCGCCTGTGGTCTCCTGTCCTCATAGTTCCAGTCCTGGCTCCGTCCATAATCGCTTTCAAACTCCCGGGTTTCAGCACCAAATTGTTAAAGTAAAATAACGTGAAGACAGCTGGTCCAAATTTTAAAAGGTTATAATTGTACAATTAAACATATTACAACAAAAATGACAACCGGTCATTTTACAGTAATACAGAGTGTGTGGCGTGCAGCATTAGATTGCAGCAATGTCTCTCTTTTATAGGCCATCTTGGGTGTTTCGGAGAATCTTCACAATAGGCACCTCGTGGTCTTCTTCTTATCTTGTCCATACAAACTTTGGGTGTTACTGTAGCTGAAAATACTTACTTTGCATATACAGCAGTTTCTATACTAGCTGAATTGACAAAAAGAAATGTAACTGTTTCAAAATATCACTTGTCAGTCCCTTATAACACATATAAGAAAAATATATATACAGAATTAAAAACATTTTTCCTTAACAACAGCAACTAATAGTCAATTATAATACCTGATACATTAGAATTAATATTGCCTCACATAGAGACATTTTAGTTCTATATAAATTATTTTGATTACGCTTAGTAGATATGCTATGAGCAGATATCTTTACCCATTACTTATTGGGAAAATACGCATGAAGTGATATTCAGATCTGCAAGGCATTTCATACAGTGTTACGATTTCTAGTATTGCTTACATAATAAGACCACTAGTTGAACAATCAATATCCATTTCCAGCACCAAATCAGTCACTGTCAAACCAACCTCCACCCCCTTAATTCCATCAAGTGAGATACTTCATAGTGGCAGATCAGACGAGAATATACAGTTATCACCAGCAATTTAACTGGTTACAACCCCAATATCATAAGCTAATTCGTATTGGCTCATATCCCCAACACTAAGGGCATTGGAGGAGGAGATGTATATAATGAATTAGGCCACTACTTTTGGACCTACTCCACCTCCATTGAATTGGAAATATACGATCAACAGAGTTTAATAATTTTAACATGTTTGAATGTGTGAAGTTTTTATACGAATTTATTAAAAGTTATGTTTAAAACACACAGAATATGCATTCTTTCTGTGGGTAACTCTTATCAACAATTTCTAATTCTAAAATTACATTAAACTACATATTAAATTAAATATATTATATAGTTAAAAACCTAACCCTACTCAAATAATTTAAATCTACTATTAAAAAGTTACCAAAAACTAACAACTAAGTTACACAAAATAACAAACACTGTTACAAAAAAACCCCAAAACACTAAGTTACACAAAATAAAAATAAATTATCAAATATTTAAACTAATTACACCTAATCTAAGAGCCCTATGAAAATAAAAAAAGCCCCCCCAAAATAAAAAAACCCTAGCCTACAATTAACTACCAATGGCCCTTAAAAGGGCCTTTTGCGGGGCATTGCCCAAAGAAATCAGCTCTTTTACCTGTAAATAAAAAATACAAATACCCCCCCCAACAGGGGGGGCTGATTGGAATAGCCAATAGAATGCGAGCTCAATCCTATTAGCTGATTGCAACAGCCAATAGGATTTTTTCTACCTTAATTCCGATTGGCTGATAGAATTCTATCAGCCAATCGGAATCTAAGGAACGCCATCTTGGATGACATCATTTAAAGGAACATTCATTGTTGAAGAAAACGTCGAAAGAAGAGAATGCTCCACGTCGGATGTCTTGAAGATGGAGCTGCTCCGCGCCGGATGGATGAAGATAGAAGAGGCCATCTGGATGAAGACTTCTGCCCCGGTTGGATGAAGACGTCGGCCCACTTGGATGAAGACTTCTGCCGGCTTCGATGAGGATTTCTGCCGCTTCGTTGAGGATGGATTTCGGCTCTTCAGAAACTGTAAGTGGATCTTCGGGGGTTAGTGCTAGGCTTTTTTAAGGGTTTATTGGGTGGGTTTTAATTTTAGATTAGGGTTTGGGCATTTGAAAAATAGCTAAATGCCCTTTTAAGGGCAATGCCCATGCAAATGCCCTTTTCAGGCATTTCGGGAGTTTAGGTTTTTTAGATTAGGTTTTTATTTGGGGGTTGGTTGTGTGGGTGGTGGGTTTTACTGTTGGGGGGGGTATTTGTATTTTTTATTTACAGGTAAAAGAGCTGATTTCTTTGGGGCAATGCCCCGCAAAAGGCCCTTTTAAGGGCAATTGGTAGTTTATTGTAGGCTAGGGCTTTTTTATTTTTGGGGGGGCTCTTAGATTAGGTGTAATTAGTTTAAATATTTGATAATTTATTTTTTATTTTGTGTTACTTAGTGTTTATTTTTTTGTAACTTAGTGTTTGTTATTTTGTGTAACTTAGTACTTTTTAATTTTTATTAGTAGATTTAAATTATTTGAGTAGGGTTAGGTTTTTAACTATATAATATATTTAATTTAATTTGTTGTTTAATGTAATTTAGTATAATAGTTAAGGTAGATTAATTATTAGTTTAATATAGTTTAATTTAAATCTAAAGGTAAGTTTAAATTTATTATAAGATAGGGATGAATTAATATTTAATATAAAGTTAATGGGTTGTTAGGTTTAGGGGTTAATAGGTTAATTTAGTTTATGGCGATGTGGGGGGCTGGCGGTTTAGGGGTTAATAGGTTTAGTAAGTGGTAGTGATGTGGGAGGCCAGGGGTTTAGGGGTTAATACATTTTAGTTGCAGTGGGTTCCGGGATTGCTGGAATAGGGGTTAATAACATTATTTAGGTGGCGGCGGGGTCCGGGAGCGGCGGAATAGGGGTTGATAACATAATGTAGGTGGCGGTGGTGTAAGGGGCCGAATATTAGGGGTTAATAAGTATAATGTAGGTGGCGGCGGTGGTGGGGCGGCAGAATAGGGGTTAATGACATAATGTAGGTGGCGGCGGTGTAGGGGGTGGCAGATTAGGGGTGTTTAGACTTGGGGTACATGTTAGGGTGTTAGGTGTAAACATTACTTTTATTCTCCCATAGGAATCAATGGGATATCGGGCAGCAGCGAAC